>NC_087069.1:19740743-19773840 GCF_963678635.1 Symsagittifera roscoffensis
GAAGTGTCGGTAAACGATGAACAGTATTCGGAGCCCCTGGAGGCGTAGTGGCTGAACGATCTTCCGCGAAGCATAGCGTTTTGCGAGAAAGGCCTGTTTTTAATGACTGGGCCAAATCTGAATGTCGACTCGACAGCTCCTGTAGGACCCGCTTTCCCCCATCTGGCGGAAGATTCCTCTTCTGTTGTGTCCAGTTATTAGCCGCCCGGGCAAGATCAGCCAGCGCTTTGTATGGTTCACTCTCGGCAATGTTTCCCTCTAGTGAGAACATTGAGCTGAAGCGCGGAGTTATCTGAGGACTGAGACTGCCTCTTGGCACCAATTTGACCCGATCTCGACTATAGTCCTGACTGGCAATTTGGTCCGGCGTTAAGATATTTCGTTCGAGTCCTTATGCTGAAGAATCAGAATTAACTATATTAAGAAAAGCTTGTGACCATTCAGTATTGGGCATACGTCCGAAGTGCATTTCAAATGGTGACTTCTTAAGTGTAGAATGATTATTTTTACGAATATCTTCTATTATTCGATGAAGTACTTCTTTAAAATTACCGAAGTTAGGGTCCAGTTGTTCAGTGCCTAGCTTGCGTTTTATAGTCTGTATCATACGTTCAACGAGACCAGAGCCTCGATGGTCTCCGACTGGAGAAAGGATATGCTTGATACCTTTACTAGAACAAAATTGTTGTACCATGTCGTTTTTAAACCCAGAGCCGTGATCGGTCCTGATAGAATGAGGTAACCCATGAATTCGGATATAAGATTCAAGAAATTTCGTAACCTTTTTAGCCCCAGTAGTTTTAGTAATAAGTACAGAAGGAAATTTCGAGAAGCGATCGATAGCTACTAAGAGGAATATTTTCACACCTTTGTCATCCAAAATAGGACCAGCAAAATCTAACTGCAACTCCTGATTTGGTCCCGTCAACTGGGGCAAAGTTTGTGCGGTATGAAAAGTTTTAACGGGCTTTAGATTCTTACCATACAGGGTGCACTCGCGGCACTTCTCGCAGGTGTCGACTATCTGCCGGTTCAAGAACGGCCACCAAATATACTCTGAGGCGGACATCATGTCCTCTTGGCCAGGATGCGATCGATGAAGTCGGGCAAGGACGGCTGGTCTCAAAACTTCTGGGATGGCCAGTTTGTTGTCAATAATCACACAGTTGTTGACAACCGCTGCCTTGGACCAAAATTGGGCCATGTAAGATCCGAGTTTAATGAAACTGGAAACGTCTTTGCTGTTAATGGCTCGTTTCATCGGGCCCAGAAATCGGTCTTCCTCCGTGAGCTCAGCTAAGAGATCGGCATCGAATAAACCTGGGAGTACCACAATTTCTTTCTTTGACTCTGAGACGATTGGTTTTGCACCATTGATTGCGTACTTGACGAGATCTTACTGAAGGGCGCGGGCTTGGCCTTCGAAAGTTAGGGGAACTCAAGGTGAAATTTTCGACGAAAGAGAGAAGTTCTGCTTGATCCTCCATTGAACTGTGTGACGGATGTGGTTTAGTAAGGTTAGTTGGTTGAGTTATTGGTTTGTCGTTAGTATGTTGAAGAGCAGAATGTGGTAATGCAGTAGGATGGGAACCAGTAGGATTAGATGGATTCATGTTGTAGTGAAAAAGATGAGATGAGTGAAATAAAAGAGATTGATTTGCAACTATCTTTTAACAATTCAGGTCGGAGACAATGATTCCAGTCAAGCGAATTTGGTTTACGATTATTAATTAGAATACCGGTTTCTGATTGGTCAATTTCGTAACAACATGATTGAACGCCCTCACTCGGTGAGAGACCGCACGCGCGAATTTGCATAACGTGATTTGATTGGTCGAGAAAACGGTTTGATTTCAGAGTTTGAGGCACAACAACCTCTTGCGGCGGGGAACGTATTTTACTAGCCGAATCAAGTATATTGAATGTATTAATAAATGATAAGGCCGAATTAAAAGCCTCAATAGACTTTACAACAAAAAGTTCATCGTATATTGATGGCGCTGGAGCTGAGAAGTTTGGATGTCGAGAAAGGTAGTCCACAATGCCTAATGTAACCCCCAGGCACGTGGATAACTTCAAAGTCGAAGGGTAGTAAACGGTCCGCCCAACGTGAAAGGCGCGACTGATAGGATTTGTTATTATAATTTTCGCTTAGCGCCGAAATGATGGCTTTGTGGTCAGTTAGTACTTGAAAACGATTTCCCAACAAATAAGTACGAAAGTGTTCGCACGCCCAAACGATCGCCAACAATTCAAGTTCATTCGTACTATATTTTGATTCAGCATTATTGAGGAAGCGTGAGGCAAACGCAGTAGGAGCCCAAACCCCTTGCTCGATCTCCTGTTCCAAGCATGCTCCTAACCCGCTATGACTAGCGTCACATTTTACCCGAGACTTTTTTGAAGAGTCATAATGGAGTAAGTTTGGAATGTTAGCCAACAGGTTTATAATACTCTTGAAGGCATTATCTTGTTCCTCACCCCAACGGAAAGACTGTTTATTGCATGCCTTTAAAGATTCTCGAAAATGAACGGTATAGGTGTGTAGGTCAGGTAAGAATCGTTGCAAATGATTTAACGTCCCCATAAAAGAGCAGAGTTGCTTTAAAGTTTTGGGGGGTTTCAGTGATCGGACCGCATCAATTTTTGAAAATTTCGGAGAGTACCCGTGCTCATTTATAATGTAACCTAACCAAGTTAGCTGGTTTACTGAGAACTCGCACTTACTGAATTTCAATGCTCAGCCTTCTTGGTCGAGTCGCTGCATCACTCTCTCGACCAATTTATTGTGATCTTGGACATTTCCCTTCGTGACTACTAGGATGTCGTCCAAGTAACAGATTACACCTTCTAATCCGTGCAAGGTACAATCCATCGCCTTTTGAAACTCAGTCGGCATGTCAGTCAACCCATAGAACCCTGACTTGCAGGTCTAGACCCAACAGATTTCTTGTTCGGTTCTCAGAGACAAGGAAACAAGCCTCTTCCACTTTCCAACCACTAGACGAGATCGGGAGACAAACTGAGCCAAGGAGGCGAATCGGTTTTTTATTGTAATCGACATACAGAGTGTCTATAGGGTACCGTGCCACATCTCGAAATTGGAAAGACGGGTTGCGTTGTAATATTAAATCGCAGGTACGTTTATTAATAAATGAGACCGGACTTCCAGTGTCGATAGTTGAATAGAAAAACTCAATCCCGTACGCAGCTGAATACTAAGACTTCTTGGTTTTCCCTTGTTTGATCTGAGGAGCTCAATGCTATCTATCTGAACCGCACTTTCTAGCTGTAACACACTGTATTCAGGTTCGCTATCATAATCTGCATCTATAAAGTTGCAGTCGATTGAGGGGTCTGTCACTGCCTCACTATCATCGACCAAATTGACACGCCGTCTTGATGAATTACAACATTTGACAAAGTGACCTCGTTTTTTGCAAAGGTTGCATGTAACCTCTCGAGCGGGACACGACTTTCTGTGTTCCAGGTTAAAAGGATTGCCACAGAAATAGCATGCTTTGTTGCTTTTGTTACTTTGTGTGTTTTGTCGATTATAGTTGTTCTGAGGAGTATTCCGCTTTCCTCTAGATGACTGTATCGAGAAAGTGGGTTCTTGTTTTACCTTGATGCCGGTAACCTGGTTATGAGGGAGTAGTTTTTGGAACTGGGCCGACGTGCTAGCCCCCCTTTCACACTCCAGAGCGAGGTGAAATGTATCCTCTAAGTTTGCTTTTGCTGTAATCAATTGCTGTTGAACATCCACATCACGAATTCGTCCTACAAACAGATCTTTCAGAGTATCCCTCTTGAGCACGTGGCCAATTACACAAGGCAATTTGAGCACTGAGACGAGCGTAAAATGAAAAGAAAGTATCATTTTCCAACATAAAGATGTTATTGTACAGTTTAATGCGCTCAACATTATAATCGCGTTCTATCTTGAATAGTACTTCGCAAGCCTGGTGAAAATACCGAAACGAGTTAACACTAATGTCCGTATGCGGGTAAGAATCCGCGAAGCGTCGCTTTCCTTCGTTTCCTAGAGCGAAAAACAGACGTGACTTCAGGCGGGCTTCTGCTTCGTGATAAAACCAGTTTAGGCCTATTCTAGGGCCTTTCCTTCTGCGCTCGTTATTGAAGTTATTAACACGACGAATCGCTGCCTGATCTCTGAGGAGGCGTGCATCGGCCTCCGCAGCGGTTTCCGTTGCACCTACAGTCTCAGCTTTTGGAGGTGGTTCGTCTATAACCTCCACGGGTTCTGCTAATACATCCTGCGGGTTCAGATTATCTTTCAACCCCACTGCCAGGAAGAATTGTCCAATCCAAGATTCCCAAAGAAAAGGCGGGTTAATCGAAGGTTTTGCCCAAAACGGAGGAATACCCAACAGGTCAGTCCTGTCTTCGTTCACAGGAACTGCTGGCTGCGCCATGACATTTGCCGAGATTTAAAGGACAAAACTAGGTTGTTCGTAATAGTGAATTAGTTGATTAGTTGTTTAGATTCTTGGTTATTTAGATTTAGTTAGTCAGACTCTGACTAATAGAAATATGTTGAACAAAAGTGTTGAATAAAGTTTACATCTAACAAGCGATGACAAAAGAACATAAGAGTGAATCACACACAGTGTGTCACTCAGAAAAGCCAAACCAGTGACCTTGAGCGGACTGGTATAATAGATCTGCAGCATGGCTGCAAAAGGCAATAACAATGAGGTACTAAATGTCGCCTCATCTGCAAAAGGCAATATAACAATGAGGTACTAAATGTCGCCTCATCGCAGAGTCAAATATGCCTCTGAGAAAACTTTTTTGTATCTTATAAGCATATGGTCGGAGCAATCTGTGCTAATTGCACAGTAATCGGCTATCCTTTTTCAATTATCTAAATACTTGAAATAGTGTTTTTTAGTTTACTACTCTGGTCTGCCCAAATTTGGTAAATGATATTTTTTTCTAATCTAAATACTTGAGTTTCAAACTGAAGTTTGTACAAATTGGCAAAATCGTTTCTAAAAACAAAAAAACACTCGTGCTTTAAAGTTACACTAATGCCCCTGAGCCATTAGTGTAACTTTACTTTTAGTGGGGGTGTATAAATTTTTGGGGAGGGGGCTGATTAATGGTATGGAGCTACATTTTGGACTGCACAAAATGCATTTTCGATCCTTTTGTTTTTGATTTTGAGCCATTCTAGCATGCTTCTGCTCGAATGAAAACTCGGACAATTTTTTTAAAATCATGATTTATATTTTTTAAGATATAGCCCGCAATTTATAAAGGGCTGACCCAGTAGAGAATTAAGGGGACAGGGGGTTCTCAGTGCACGAATTTTCTTTCATGCACCTGACCCCCTGCCCACCCAAATGGTCCTACCTCTGCCACTACTTTACAACAATCATTTTGGGGCAACCAAGTCTAACTTTTTTCTTTTTCTGCAGGCACCTCCGGCGCTAATATATGTTAAAATTGAGGAAGAGCTAAACACAGAAGCTGAAAGTTTGGCCTGTTTTTTTCTTCAAAAGTTCTGGTTTTTGGTGCAGTAAACTGTGGCCAAGCAGAGGGATGTTGTTAAGAGTTCCTCCCATCACCGCCTATGCTACCTTGTAATGGATCCTCCACCCCATTGAGAAAGAAATGAGCGGTTGCGGATATACGAACTTATGATCTCTTAAACAATTTCCCCCTTTTGCAAAAGGGGGAGATTCGTTACTAGGTACAAAATTCGCAACCCGTTGAAATATTTCATTTTAGGGGTGTCAATTCGTAATTAGGTACCCTAAGGGGGGATAGTTAAAGGGATCCCGAAGTTTGTACCTTGTAACTACTCCCCCCCCCCCCCCCTGCAAGATCCAAACAGGGTCCTAATACTGTTTTGCAGGGCCTCAAAAAATCAATTTATCGGCCATAAAAAAGGTCGACAATTTTTAACTTTTTTTCTAAAACTCCTAACTGCGAAAAAATCCTAATTGAGTTCCTACCCTGGCATTGAGCTTTTTTTTTTAGTTTAGCTTCATGAAACATTTCAATCTAATATCAAAGCCATCTAAAACAAACAAAGCGTTTCCATTTGTCAATAAAGGAATGAACTTTCCATCAAAACTATGCAAATAGCAAACATGGAAATACACCTTTCTAATGCATCGAATCAACAGAAAAAATTAGAGCGATCATTTTTTATTATAGCGAGAGTAAATAAACGAATTATTTTTTATTGTCTTTTCTATTAGTAAAATGTAGTAATAACTCGGCCAATCAGAATCGAGATGGCCACTATTGGCCGGCTGAATTGATTTGCCAGTGGATGCTCTGTTATTGAAATATCCTTCCATTCGAGAAGAGCCTTTAGCAAGTTTAACCACTACTCAAAAACTGCTCTCTAGCTTTTGATAACGGTCGTTAGCATATTTCAAAAAAAAAAGTTCTGCAAAAATTTCAAAAATTTTGTTTGCTTAAACAAAAAGTATAATATCTTCGAAAATCATCTCTAAAGATACTAAAATAATCAAAAATAACCAAAAATTACTCTGAATATTTTGTTATAAATTTTTACATTCTTTTCAAACCAGTTATTCATAATTTCATATAACTTGCTGAGTAATTACAACAAAAAACAAAACTTATCGTCACTTTTTGAATTCAATTTGAATTTATACTTTTAAACTCAATCATTTTTGAGTTTATAACTTGGTAGAGTTATACCATAAGTGCAATAAAATTGCAAATGACGCTTAGCCCGAAAAACTCAGCTGCCGGTTTCTCAGTAACGGACATTTTGAACCCCCTCGAAGAGTACAACAAGCGATCTTCTCTTATGGACTCGACCGCCTTGAACTTCGCATCTATGGGGTACCGAGCCCAGCACTCCTCCCCCCATAACCCCCAAGTAGGGGGCAACAACGCTGCCCAAAATGCAATGCAAAATGTGAATGCTTCTGCCATTACAAGTCCATATATGGCAGCTCAGATGGCGGCTGCGGGGAACTTTGGCGCCCATTCTATGATGGCGGCGGCTGCGAATAGCAGTGCAGCGGCGGCGTATTGCAACCCGAATGCGATTTCGGATATAAACCAGAGCTTCGCGGGACTAGCGCAGTATGACCACTTCGGAAGGCATTCGTCCATGGCTGGGGCTAATGTATCTGGGTGGGGATATGCGCCATCGGCTGATCCCAGGCTATCATGTAAGTATTCGTGCAAATAATTTTTCCAATTTTTTTCCTTCAAAATTTTCATTGCGTTTTATCAAAAACGATTGATTTGGATAAATTGGAAAAAATGTCTGAAAATATATTTCTTTAAACATATGCGGAAGCGTTTCTTATTAAAACAAGAGCAAAAGTTTAGAAAAATTAAAAACATTTTTTTCAAAAATGGATTAATATCAGGTAAATTTTAATTTCACTTGCCTTGATATAAGTTTGAAAAACAATACAAAGTTGAAAAAGCAATGAACCAGTTTGCTTACTTAGTGAAAACATGCTTTGCCAAATAATGGAAACAACCGGGGAGTTAATTTGGTGGGTTTTGGGGAGTTAATTTGAAGCCTGGCGTCCTCAGTTTTACTACTAAGTGTCTGACCTCATTGTGTGTCCAATACTCAATTGTCGCAATCCAGAAGTCAAACTTAACAAAAAAGGGGTGAAATTAGTTGTAAAACACTTAAATTAAGATCGCGTGACCACAATAATCATAAAAATTACGTTTAATTGTTTTATGGCTTTCTCCTGCACCTTGTTTGTAAAATTATATTCATAAACACAATTGATCTCATTTATTCAATTACTTAATGAGTCTGGCTTTTTGGTTTTACCTCAAGATAAGAGAACTTACCGGTTTTTTTTTAAATAAACAGTTCGGCCATTAAAGAAACCTTGTGACACAAAAAAAACGTGGAAATTGAAAAAGGAAACGGAAAACAGTGCATATTTTAAAAAAAATGTCAAGAAACTGAAAAACTAATTATTTTTTAAATTTTTTGTTTGATTTTTCGTTTTGTTTATGTTTTATGTTGTTTTAGTTTCGCGTTTGATGCACTCGAGTAATGGCATGGGTATGGGTTCTATGGGCTCAATGGGCATGACTATGAGCTCTTTCGGTGCCCTGGGCGACCCCTCCAAAATGCTCTCTTCTCAGAGACGGAAAAGAAGAGTTCTGTTCACACAAGCACAAGTGTATGAGTTGGAGAGGAGGTTCAAACAGCAGAAGTATCTGAGTGCACCTGAGAGGGAAGCTCTAGCACAGGGAATCAATTTGACACCAACTCAGGTAGTTATTTCTTTATTATCTTTTTTCTAATTTCATAAATTTCATAAATTTTGCCACCAATTATTACGTTTTTTCGATAAAAACGATTTAAAAAAATTTGCCAAGTAAAAGTTTCTTAAGTAAAAGTTTGAGTTCGGGGAAACATACCAATTTTGCACCTCTATTTGAAAAAATGTAAAATTGTAAAATAATTAGATTTGAATTTGGAGTCTTGAGCTATTGGAAATCAAATTTTGTTTTTGTTTGCAGGTTAAGATCTGGTTTCAAAACCACCGATACAAGTGCAAACGAGCCAGCAAAGAACGACAAGCTGCCAACTCCAACGAGAGCGGAGGCGACAAATCAAACGGGGACAGAAATGTCAAACTAGAAAACAAAGACCCCGATGCGGACTCACTCGTGGACCCTAATGATTCGGATGGTCATGTAGGATCCCCTTTGAATGACGAAGACTTCACTCAAGATCAAGTTAAAAACCAACTTCTGGCTAACTACGCTAATGCAGCTCACGTACAACAGCAGCAACAAGCAGCGACTCAATTGCAAACTCAAGGGTATCCTGGACAACAAGGTCTGCAAGGGAACCCAGTGACGGGAACCCTGAATGATATGTCGAGGTGTCCGGTAATCCAACCAGCGTTGGGATCCGTTGCGAATCCTGTGAATTACTCCTCAGATGCAAACAATTTGGCTCTTTTTCAGAACTCTCTCGGAACCCGATGGTAGTCGGGTCCAAAAATATTCCCTCAAACTCGTTCTGGAATTCGAAAATTTCCGCCTGAATAAAAACTGAAAACTGTGATCAATTCGGTGTGAAATATTTATACAGTGTGAAAACTCTATCGATGCAATATTTCTTATTTTTGAGCTCATTTCATTTTTCTCGCAAATTTTGTGAAAGTGCAGGAAAAAATCAAAAGTTGACCTTTTGAAGCCTCTGAATATCTTCACTGAAGTCCATTATTTTATCATTAGCGTCAACAAAAAATGCAGTTGATTTCAAAAAGTTTGGGCGAGTTTTTGGAAAAGCCAAACGAAAATAAGTACAAATCATCTGTAAACCACCTTAGATAAGTAGCTTGAATAATTGGCATCTCTGAATAAATTTATCACTCTACTTTGTTGATTATGATTGCTCTCTGAACTTATAAAATATTCTTTTCATCATCAAATGTTTTGCTACTGATGTTTTAATAACATTATCCCAATTTAGATGTTATTCTTCTAATAATCTTTTCAACTATCAGAGCTTTCCTGGTTCCATAATTCCATAATTTTAGTCTTCAATCGAACTAAAGGTCCGAAGTTTAACAACCATTAAACAAAAATATCCCGAGTCTCCCGATTAAAAATCTCAAGCAAAATGGTCACAGATTTCGACTTTAGACGAAGTAGGCTCAAAAAGTCAGCCAAACAGTGTTAATGAATAAATCAAAGATGATACAAAAAAAACGATATTCAGAAATCGAGCAAAATTTCAAGCGTCTTGAAAGCGCCAGCGGAGCTTTTCACCGCTCAGCAAAATAACCCAAACTGTACTGTTGAAAATAATTTGAAAAAACAAATCGCAGACGACAAGACTCAACAAAACACGATTAACCGAAAAACATTCCAAAAGCAACTATCTGTACATTTTTGCGACATTGTGAATGAATGTCATTTTTTCCTGAACAAATAGCTCTGTCAAAGTAAGTCACAGTAACAAAAAAAATTATTTAAAAACCCAATCATCTTGAAAGCCTTTTAAAGCGTTTTGGACTAACGACTAACGGGCGCGTTGAGTTTCGTGAATTATTCTATTTTTCTGGGGACACAAAAATGCATGCCATTGACCTGTTTTCAACTTTAACTTCATAATTGTGTTTTCATACAGTATAACCATGTTATTCCAACTTTATATTTCTCAAAAAAAAGCACTCAAAAGGCTGTTATTTTTTCATTTACTTATATTGACAAATTAGTCATCATCAATCGATCGATGTTATGTATAACTTTACAATGTGAACTGGAAACTTTACCCAAAAATTAGGGCAAATCCAAGAATTAAAATTAATCGGCGTCAACCTGTCTGCAATTAAATTAGCTTAATCACACATTTTGAATTGGGCAAAAGATTTTTAAGGGGTGCAAAATTAGGATCAAAACAAACAATTTCCCCGGAAAAAAAGACCGGACGAAGGGAATACTTGAATAGTCCGGATTAGCCATTCAGAATTCTGTATCATTTATAAACAACTCATTAAGTAGTTAATTTGCATTACTCTTTAAAGTTATTAAGTCGGAATTAAGTCCTATGCTGCATTTTGCACAGTTAACTTTGAACTGAAAAGATAGATCAAAGTTAAGTACTGTTATCCGTTATCAATTATAATTTTGAGAAAGTTAACAAGTTAAACAGACTTGCTGCTGTGCAATTGTTTCTTTTCTTTTTCAACTACGCCGAAGTTTTGAGATAACGTTCAAAAAATGACCATCGTGTTATTTTATCAAAAGTCATGTGGATTATTGGACCTTTAATCTTTTTTCAGTACTTGGAAGTTCAAGCGCTCGATTCTGGTATGCTAAAAGCTTACGTGCAATAGCTTTATGATACCATGATGCCATTTAAAAAAATTTTCTGATACCTTTTATTTAGAAATGATAACATCATTAGTATCTCGTAGTGTTCGGTTTAGGATTCAATTCAAACTAGATTTTTCATGTGAAAACTTTTTTAAATTTTGGGTAGCATTTTTTTTATACCATTTTTTTTCTTTTTTTTATGAAGAAAAAAAATGGTATGAATGGTACATTTTTGCAAAATGAGTTTAATCAAACCTCAAAGGTGTTTTATAGTTGTTTTGGTATCGAAATTGGTACCAAAACAATTTCGATACCAAAACAACTATAAAACACCTTTGAGGTTTGATTAAACTCATTTTGCAAAAATGTATGAAATTTGTAAGACTAGCATTTTTCCATAGACTAAGTGTATGAAATTGTATGATTAGCATTTTCGGTCTATGGAAGTCAACCCGGGAGACCTCTGTATAAATCCTCCCCTCTCCCACCTATGTTACTTAGTAAGAAATAACCGCCCCTATAAAGAGCTGATTAAATAGTAAAAAGCATACAACACGAGTTTTGTTAGGCGGTAACGCCTTTCCCTTTTTTTGACAAGGGGGAAATAGTTAAAGATATCCAAAGAATTGCACTTAACAATCAAAAGGTAACTATTTATACCGAATAATAGCCAGTTCAGTACTTAGAACGTGAAAACAAAAACAAGTCGTGAAATCTCAAGTATGAACGTCTTAAATTCCTCTTAAGATGTGTTAAGAATACCAATCAAAACTTGTTTGTTCATCAGTTTTCAACTCAACGAAGAACAAACAATTAGCCTCTTAAGTTCTCGTCAAGTTATGACAAGGCAGTTAATACATGTTTAGTTTTAATAACCCTTCACGTTTTCAAGGACACTTGACCCGATTGGTTAGACAATTGGTGTAGTTTTGTGGGTCGCACCAAAGATGACAGTATCCAAATTTTGCTTTGTGTATAAAATTTGCTTTACCTTTTCATGAATAATGACAGTTTTCGTCGTTTTCAAATTATGGTAGTTTTAATTAATTTTCACCTGAAAAAAGGCAAAAGCTTGAGTCAAGGAGTGATGAGTTTATCAGAAAAAATTGGATCATAAATTTTATAACCGTTTATTTAACTTGAATTACTTATCATCTTAGCACAATGTCATGTTGAGTTTTCAAAACTTGAAATGTTGACGACAAGTTCTTTTTTTGTTAATCTATGGTGCTTTTCATGGCTTTTTAAACACAGAGGGTTGCAAATTATTATTCGATCGAGCGAAAAAATTGAATGACCATTTTTACCATTTTTGTTCAACCACAAGTTATTCTGAAGTTATATTATAAGTTATGATATAACCACTGCGTTAAGTTAAGTTATCAAACAATAAATATTTTTAAGTTGTTATGTGCGCACTTATGAAAAGCGATTCGGAGCGTTTTTAGCTGGGGGCTTTATTGAAAAGTTGGACTTTCAGAAGTTTTCGATTGTTTTTTGAGCCGGCCATTGTGGTTATTTTATTCAAGAGTCGAGTTATCAATTAACTCAAGTAGCCAAAAAAGGCTAATGGTTAATATCTAACATCTATGCTTAGATTAAGACCAGTTCTGACTCGCTTGAAAAAAAAAGTGCGTCGAGAAGATCAAATCGGGAGCAGAATTTTTAAAAGAAAAAAAGTAAGCGGGCCTGGTTTGACATGAATAAAAAACTATGTAAAAAGCGGAAACTCGATAAAAAACTTCAAATTTTATGGAACTTTAAACAAACCTCCGTTGGCTTAAAAATTTACGGTGTTTTATTTTTCTTACTCTAACTTTAAAAAGAGCTCTTTGATGTATTCAGATTTACATTCATACTTTGTCTGAGAACAAAATCTCAACCAAACCAACTGGAAGTTATCACTATATCATTTGTTTTTGTTTATGCTTCATGGACTATGTCGGCGCTTAGAAACGTCTGCTCAGTTTGTCGTCTCTGAAAAATAGTTCTAGCTTATGACAAAGGTGTCAGATGTGGTAAACTAAGCCTGCTTTAACTAATTGGATTGTATCTGCAACGTCTCTGCTGTAAAATCAGCTCAAACTCGAAAACTGTACTCAAGTTTTATGACGAGATAGTTTATAACTAGTTAATCAATAAACTCTTGAGAGGCTAGCACTCTTGTAATCAATTTGCTATGACGCTTTTGGCAACTTTCAGTCTTGAGTTGCGATTGCCTCGCGAGAAGAGAAAAAGGCTCGGCCGTGTTTTATTGTCGTAATTACGATCACATTTGATTAAACGTTTCAGCCATGCAGAAATGAAAAGTTTAGCGTTTTAATCTACTAAAATAGAATTAATCAAACCGTAAAAATTAATTCTATAATGCTGCTGCAGCAAAATATCATGAAAAAAAAAATTCGTCCCATAAAAACTTTCAAATTGTGGGACAAAAAGAAGAGCCATATAAGGAGTAATTAAGGGATCTTGTTAACAATTTCCCCCCTTAAGCAATAGGGGAGAAATTCGTTTCCAGTAGGTAAAAAATTCGTATATGCTTAACTACTCAATCCTTTCTTTGTGAGGATGGAAGTTTGTAAGGTAACAATATCCGTGTTCAGGCAGCAGGTATAGCAAACTTCTCAATTAGTCTACACGCTAAAAGTTAGTGAAGTGAAGCAACCATAAAAAATTTTGATAAAATACTCCGTTTGTCCATGAAGCTATTACCCTTCCCAACTCCAAGCTACAATTGGTCGCAGCCAGCTTTTAGCAGCATTTCAAAAAACGACAACCCGGGTTGGCCAAAAATGCTTGTCCTACAATTTGTTGGAATCTAGTTGGAATCTTTTTTCGATGAGTTTTAGAAAATGTAAGAAAATTGTATGACCAGCATTTTTTTATACATTTGATGTATGGATTTGTTGATGGAGATAAGCGTTTTCGGTGAAGGGAATTGTACGATAAGCATTTTCGGTTTATGGAGGTCAACCCGGGAATATTTTACAGCACAGTTCTCATTACGAGGCCAAACTGTGCATTCTGTGCATTGTAAACGGATTCCGCAACAGGCCAAAATCAGATTTGTCGCGGAATCCGCAACACTGATATTTTTTTGATCTTTTTTGCTGTTTTGGATTCTAAAAACGAATACTAATAACATTGTACCCACATAGCAACTTTAAGCGGAGTCCGCAAATTGTAAGTGGAATCCGCAAATTGTAAGTGGAAACCGCATTTTGTTTGCAGATTTCACGTAAATTTATAGATTCTACTCACATTTTGCGGATTCCAATTACATTTTGCGGAATCCACATACAGTTGTGGAATCCAGAACAACAAGCTATATTTGCTTGTTATGGAATCCGCAGCAAAACAAATATGCCGACAAAACACACATTACAGGTCTTTGTACGTGAAATCCGCGAAACTTTTGTAAGTGGAATCTACTTACATTTTTGAAAATGTTTGAAGACTTGTCTCTAGAATCCAGGAACATACAGACACAAAAGTGTGCGCCTATCCAGTGCACAGTTTGGCGTCGTAATGCTTCTGAGAAACAGACAACTAGTTTCAAACAAAATAATCGTATCAGGGCAAAGCCTTGAATATTCCGGCTGCCTTTTAAGGTCTATGATGCAGTAATAACCTCCCTGTTCAAAAGCAGTAAATACGGAGCAGGAAACCATCACCTCTGTTGAAAAGCATTATTCGATACGTTTAATCAAATCCCAAGATTGTATCTATGATGAGTATGCAACTCAATTGTATCTATAATAAGAACAATACTGTTTTGGCGGTGAACTGGCAGTGTCGCCACTCCGAAGGCCAGTACCTGTCAACGATGGCTAGCACCGAAGGAGAACAGAAATGATTGACAGAATGATGAAATGTCATGAACTAGTTTGAACTTGAATGACTACTTTAACGACAATGACATTCCCGCTTGGTTATTTCCCTTTTCAATAATTAAAAATGAAATGAAATTATTGGAACGAAAATTTAAAAGTACTCAGTTGAAATGCAACTACAGTAAGCGCCAAGTATGATGATACTTGGCTAAAATTTTGTGTTTTCGACTATACACAGTCGCCCTCTCCTGGACTACAACAGCTTTAAGCAGTTTTTCTAGTTAGCCTTTTTTGATCATTTTCAATTGCCTCCTTTCGCGATGTGGACAATCATAACTGCGCCCATCTTATTTATCGCCGCTCCTTCTCGATGCCGCTCCGCTCCGTCTTTTTCGCCCGCTCCGTCTCGATGCCCGTTGCGTCTGGCTGCTCTTGGAATATGATACAAGCCGTTGCTTACGCTCTTTGTTTTTTGGGTCCGATTTCCGCCGGTGCGGGTTCAGCTTGCGCCAGTGTTAAGCTTTTCGACCATAACAGTCTTCCTTTTTCGTTCTTTGCCTCAGTCGGTCGCTCCTGTTTCCTCGTTCGCTTATGTTGGGGCCTACTTCGTCCGTTCCGAGGGCCTTTGCGAGGCTTGGTTCAGGGATCGTAGCTGGCGGTTGTTGTCCTTCCGGTAGTACAGATACTCTCGATACTTTTCCATCACGCGTTTCAATGATAGCGGCCTGTCATCCTCGTCTGTCTCCAATCCGTCTTCGGTTTCGGTTCATCTCTTCTACGTTGTGGTAGGTTTTAGGTTTTTCTAAGCCCTTGAAGACCAATTTCTTCCAAAGACCTTGATCCGTTGGTGGATTCGGGGTTCACCCCGAACTTTTTTCATAGGAGTTGTAGTCTTTCAGATCGCGACTCCAGATTTCCTAATAAGACCACCGTTACTCATTTTTAACGTGTGTGCGCTTTCCACCAGTATTATTGTCTTATGCAATATATACTTGCCGAGGTTTTGCTCGGTTGTGGTTTGAAAAACCATGCCCGACAGTCCGGCCTCTTTGCTGGACTTTTCAGTGAATCGGGCCATTGAATCGTTTCCCTGATTGTTGGCTTGACTATCTGTCAGCCGCAGTGGGTGATTTCTTATTCGGGATCCGTACTCTGAGTCCAATCGAACACCCCACGTTCTGTCCGCGGGATGTGGTGTTTCTTGCACCGCCGCATCACTTTCATCTAAATCGGCAGATTTATCTTTTAGTACGTTCGACCTGTTTAGGTTGTTTAGAGACGGTTTTTTCATCAGATTGCTTAAAACAGTTTTTGCTTCCTGGTCGTGGTACCCCTCAAATGGCGTGATTTTCAGCGTTGCGTTTGTTGAGAAACTTAAAGCGCCGAGGACCTTTTCGAGCATCTTCTCCAAGGGCTCCGGTTTTTCTTCATGAGCGTAAGTTAATATCGATTTTTTCAAACTTCCTGTTTTTTGTTCCACGTATCTCTTAGCGCGATGATCATTCACCGACGACTACATCACTTCAATACCATGGCCGTTACAGAAACCTTTTACCTCTTTCGACATGAATTTTTATAGGGACCGCATAATTGTTTAAATAACATTTACGAAGCCTAAGCCTTTTACCTGTGCGGTTCGTATCAGAAACCGCCGCCGATGGCCATCTTTAGATTCTATCCACCGGCACTCTCAGGTACTTCTTCGATTTCTTGAGGTAGTTTGGGGTACTGAAAACCAATTTGGATTGCCTTATTGGGATCCTTCGGTTCCGGTTTTTTCCTACGTCTTCTTGTCGCATATAGTTTTATGATCTTTTCCGCGTGCATGCAGTCTATACACAGTTCGGCCAATGACCAATGTTCCTGTAGATATATGGAAACCAGAGACCCTTGGCCGCCCTGAGCATGTTTGATTTTCCGTGGTAATTGTAATGGAACCTGTAATTTACTACCTTGAGTTGATTGGTTAATACTTTGTCGTTTGCGTCATTGTTTGATTTAATATCCGATCCCTTGGATATTTTCTCTTTATGTAATCCGAGGGCGCCACGAATTGAATTCGACGCTGTGAACATCCTATCTCACGCCCAAACTGGTTTTGCCTAAGTTTGTGGGTTTCAGGACAGATAATCTGCAAATCCGGTTTTGGCCCCTTTTTATGCTTCATCACGAAATCAAATTGTATTAATCGATCTAGCCATCTAGCCCCCCTGAACACCGCTTTATTTTCTTGTGATTTCCGTTTAATAATGATAAAAGACAGGACGTAGTTTTGAAAATTTTCCGCCTCGCACTACCGCTATTATTTCTAATTCTTTCGTCAAATGTTTTTTTTTCTCGTCGTCGCTTAGGTAGCGCCAATATTAGTCGCCAATTCTCGGAACTTAATTGTTCTAGTACAGTCAGCAATACTTAATGGCTAATGTCGCACCCTCCCCTAGTGTCCTAGTGTCCTTAAGGACATCAAAGTGTTTAAGTTCCACTATGTTTCCCCTTGGCATTTCAAGTTTTTGAATGCAGTTTGGCACTCCTCTGGCAACGAGAATTCGTGTTTTCTGCTTAGTAGCGGCCGTAAAGCTGCTCATCATTCAGTCAATAACGGTAGGTATTTGTGCGAAATATGTATTGACATCATGAGCGAGTTAAAATTCGATAGTTTGCGGAGCGGTTTTAATGCTCCAATTGAGTCCGGTTTTTGGATCAGTGGCATTACTCCTGTTGGCGTAATTTTATGCAGAAGCAATTTCCGTTCTTTTAGTGCAAAACTGTATTTTGCTAGTTTAAAAGCCTTTTTTGTCCAGTTTTATCAGAATATTTTCAACTGTTGGCATGTGTTCAATTTCTATTCCCTTCCTTGGTTACCACAAGGATGTCATCAATAAATGCATGTGTCTGTGGATATACTGACAAAACTGATTCCATTACCATTTGAGGTTCCGCGGGCATTGTCGTCAGTCTGTAGAACTCGGTGTAAAATCGGTACGTCCCCGTCAATTTACCCCTGATTAAAAATTACATGAAAGCTCCTTTCAGGGGTGAGTGGCAGTTGCGTACATGTATATTTTACATCCATAGTCGAAAAATTAATCTTCAACCCCTTTTCTTTCGCCGATTGTTTGTCCGACCTAAAACATAAGTTCTCTAATTTTTGGCATTTGGTTTTCGTTCTTATGCACCTGTTGATTTAGTTCACGTGCCTATAGAACGAGTTTTATTGACCATTCCTTTTAACCGTTATTACTGTTGGTGGAACAAAAAATTTGTCCAAACAATCTTCTAGTTTTTCAATGTGCCCTTGATTCAAGAGTTTATTTCCTTTTTTGTTGAATGGGCATTCAGTTTTGACAAAGTATGGCCCGCACCTGATAGTTTCGGTTTTTCCCGGCCCGTTTAGAAAAAAAAATACAAAACTGCTTATTGAAATAGCTCTGCTAATGCTCCAATTTAGCATCTCCCTCGGTCTCATTGCCGTCCTAGACTGTCATCACCTTCTCCACTGGTGTCCTCTGTATCAGTTGCAGGCCCAGCCTGACCATTAGATCTCGTCCTTTTATTGACGGTCGATTTCCTCCAATTGCTTTAATTGATGCTGAAGTTGCCCATCCATTCGACAATTTCATTTTTTCAAGTAATTTTGGAACTCTTGGTCCTCCGGTAAAAACTTGATTATTTGTACTTCCGTGGAGCTCAACGTTTTTCGGAGTTCCCCAGTTGTAAAGTTTGGATTCCATAATTTTCCCCGAGCGTATTTGCATAAAAAGATAGCCCCCTGAACTATCTGAGTATCAAAAAGATTGCGTCCCGTTGCTGTCGTTACTTAACCCACTGAACTGAGATGTAGCTGCGATATAACTTCCGGCTCGAATTTTTCGTAGTCCCACTATCCCTAAATCTTTCGTACCAAGGATCGTCGCCGATTATTTTTCTTTGCTAGATAAGTCTTTTCCAAATGTCCCATTTTTTAATAAAAAATTTGCATTCATTAATATGTTCTCTCGTCAATCCCGTTTTATCGCAGTTGTAGCACCTACGACCTAATATTGGTAGTTGTTTCTCAGAATTGACCTCTCCCTTGGAACGAACTAAGTCCTCATTCTCGATTTATCATGGATCCGCACCTGATTACCCCAGCCGGTTCCGTCTTAATGTGTAGTCCCCCACCCGTCGGTCCGCTTGCAGTTGCTTCCTCAATTGTTGAGAAGTAATTCTTTGCGTACTTGTCCCCCCGCTCGATCGATACACTTCCTTCGGTGTTTTCGCTGATGTGTACAGCTCAGTTTGGGCTTCGTCATGTTCACGATAATCACTTTCCTCAAAATCCGTGCTTCCAGTGTTCCGAAGCTGCACCTGGCCGCAAAACCGCAGAGCACAGAGTGAAATCCTCCAGAATTTCGCAGATTTTTTTTCGCGATAGCACTCACAAAGATTCGTAATTCTCGTTTTACTCAAATTTGAATTCTCCGAATGCCAGTACCTGTCAACGATGGCTAACAACAATGGAGAACAGAAATGGTTGACAGAATGGTAAATGGACATGAGCTAGTTTGAACACTAATTACTAACTTAACGACTGTGAACAAAAATAAGTTTTGATAAATTACTCGGTTGTCGATGAACATACTAACCGTTCCAACCCCGAGCTAAAACTGCTCGCAGCCAGCTGTTGGCAGCATTTCGAGGAACGGCAATGTTTTGCAGCACAAGTCTTCTGAGAAATAGACAACTAATTTTACAAAAGACAGATCGTCTCAGGGCGACGTCTTGAATGTTCTGATTGCCTTTAAAATCTGTTGAGCGGATATATAACCTGAAAAATTTTGATTGTAAAATAGAAAACGATATTTTTTTTTCAACTGAGATATTTTTTGTGAAATTTGGAGTGGTTGTTAGGACGGATTAAATCTCGGCTTACGCGTTTAATAGCGCAAAACATATCGCCTGTTAATTGTCCCAAATTGGTCAAAACAGAAATCTATAAATCCTAAATTTTTGGAATTCTTTTGAAAATGAATACAGGTGAAATATTTCTTCTTAAGCTTAAGCTCAGGACTACTTTTTAAAAACTTCGTCAAAAAGACTAGTTAAAAAGTCGAAAAAATTTATGTCTGAAGATATAAATTTTGAAAAAAGGCCAAAGAAGGCGTTTTTAGGCACGCTCGCTCCCCGCTCGAAATTAGTATAGATTGGCGCTAAAACGCCTTTAAAAAAATTTTAGGGTCCGTCAGCAAATATGGATATCTCAAAATAGTACAAAGGGAGCGCTGCAATTTGCAAGTGATTTTTTGCATGTATATCATAGCTGCATGCTTGCTGGTAATATGTAAACCTAAGTAGTTTATCTTCAAATAAAGCCTCTGGACTGATTGACTATAAAAGATATTTTTCTTAGTTAATAAGGTTCGCCGTATTTCATTTCCTCAAACAATATACTTTTTGTTTCGACTTTGGTAACGAAAGTAACGGAATATTTGTGCTCGGGGTGGGTTTTTTTATCTTCAGTCAATTTTCGTTTTTTTTAACTAGCCATTCTTAACGGGATTTATTTCATTCAAAAGATGTTGTTGTCCTGAGCTTAAGTTTGAAAATATATTTCACCTGTGATCATTTTTCATAAATTTATGGGGGTTTAAAGCTTCTCATTTTGGCTAATTTGGGACAATTAACGCGCAATTTCGCACAATTTTAGAAATCGTTCCAAATTGGTTGAAGGAAGCTTATTTGACATAAGCGATTTGTTGCTACGAGGGAAGTTTATCGTTTTATATTTTATGTGGCGTTTGGGGGCATGATTTTCATAAAAAATCTCAAATTAAAAAAAATTCACTTTAATTTATTTCATTTCTATTTTTCATGTTATTACTGCTCTATAGACTTTAAGATGTAGTCGGATCATTCAGGGCCTCGCCCTGATACGAGCAGTCTTGTATAAATATAGTTTCAGAAAGAGAACTTTTTTGTAATGTTTTTGGTCATATAACCGGCTCCTCTTAATGAAGGGCTTGATGTGTGAATGGTTTTCTGCAGATTTATTTTTCATCCAAATTAGAGACACCAATTTTTTTATGAAAAAGCTTCAATTTTGTCTTAATTCAGACAATGGCATTTTTAAGGTAAGAATTAGAGCTATTGTTTTAACGGAAAAGGAATAGCAACACCACTCGTTTCCTGTTTAAGCACACTCTACGTAGGTTTCAGAGTTAACTTCATTTATAGTGATAAAATCAACTTCCATCTTGTACAAAATCACCTTCGGTTATCGAAAACTACTAAGACTTAAAAGCTTTTATTGCCGATTTCACATTTACTTTTTCGTTGTTTTTTCCTTTTTGATTTCATTTTCTGATAGATATATTTCTGATGATGAAGTTAATCAACGAATTTTAAATCTTTTCCCCGTTTTGTGATTGTCAAGAGCAACTCTCGAATTTTTTCAGAGGAAGAAAGTGCTTTTAAAAACCAATTAGGAGCTAACAAAAAAGTGGTGTTGAAATTTTAACAAGATCGTCAATTCGCAACTTACTACCTGTTAATTGAATCTATTAACAGCAAAAAAGGTAAAAACAAGGAAAACACTCAAAATGGAGCCAACAATTTGAAAAAAGCAATTTTGTTCTCAATTTTATGAAAGTAGTCCATAAGATAGCTAAATTGCGATGTTTATTTGTTAAATCTGACTTAAGTACGCTTTTGTGCTTCTTTCTTCTTATTTATATCTGAATATGGATAAGAATCCTGATAAATTTTGTTTGCAAACACAATGAAAAATATGATAGAAAAAAAGCAATCAATTAATTTTAGTTGAGTGAATCTTTTTTAAAAACTGTTTTGAACTTCCTATGAAAAATCCCTCCCGGGTTTATTCACGTACCTAGCACCCTGTACGTATACTATAACTTATTTGTCAAGCATATCTTGTAACTTACAAATAAAGGAAAAAAGAGGGAAAATATTTCAAAAAAAAAGATTCCGTCGGCTCGTTTAGTTGCAGATGAGTGAAGATTAGATTAACAATAGCAGTACAGATAATTGGCATTGTTTAATGAATAGCACAAGTTTTAATAATTTCTAGGTACTCTGTACTGGCCAAATCGTCTTCATTTCTTTTGTAAAAACAAAAAAATACTCATTTTTGACAAAAAACAAGTCTGTAATTTTTGATATTGATAGGACAGAGAGCGAAAACAATCTTTGATGTTCAGACAATGGGCCGTGTTTTTCTTATTGACCTGCGAGTTCTTGAGACGGCAAAAGATGAATATCTAATGAATTTTTAATCTGTTGTTTTTCTAAATAAAAAACTCCTCTACTTTTTTACAGGAAAATAACTTGGGCGGCTCATTAGATATAAAATTAAATCTTTTCTGTAAGTTCTTTTCTAAAAACACTTTTAAAAAAGAAAACAAAAACTACTTTTAAGTATTTCTGACAAAAGGATGAAATACTTTTTGGTTGATATTTGGTTCGATTAACAATTTCACGTGTTATAAAACAAATGTGCGAAAAAGAGTTAAAAAGTGTGAATGGAAATATTATTCGCACCTTTTCATTGATAGGGTTTTGACTTTGCAACTACTTCACGCGTTGAGTAGCAAGCTTAAGTGCTCTACATTTTGATCAAGTGCGACTTTAGAAGGTAATATTGATGCTTCATCAACTAAATTGTCAATTGCAGGGTCCCCCCTTAGCCGTGTCAAATTATCTAAAACACCTGTTGGAGCGAAACCCAAAATCAATGCCACATTCGTTCGGGAAAGGGGAAATTTTTTTCCCCTCCAATCGATTGTAGGATCAGTTCAGATGGATATCACAACATATCTTTTTGTTCCCATAAGTCGAGTACATTATTGCTTTTCACTTTAGAAGAGGTTCATCCCTCGCACTTAAGACTTGTATTGCGGCTTTCAAGTCGAATTCGGTTGTCTGAAAAATGTGCTCCTGAAATTGAAAACCAAAAAATCTACGCAAAACACATCCACATGCATACCTGAAGGTATAATGAAAACAAAATGAAATACATGCATATAAACTTGTTTTTTTTTGAATTTTTCGAAAAAAAACATGGAATATTTGAGCCTTGTATGGTTTTTTTTGCATGAAAGTTTCGTTTTTGTAACTAACCGCGTTTACAATTTTTTACCAACTAGAAGATATAATAAATGATAACTCACAATTAATGAAATGTTCCAACTGTTTTTGGGTTAAAATATTGTCAACTAGTTTCCCAGAGTGGCCATCCTATAAAAACTCCTATCTGACACCTTCTGATTCAGTTTGCAGAAAATTTCCCCTAGTTTCTCAAAAGAAATTCTAAGGTTCTGAAATTCTAAAGTGTGAAATGAGTTTTTTTGAAAATGAGAAAAAAAACAGGAAAAAGTGCATAAGTAAATTTGAATATGTATTTATATGCCGTAAAATGGATTAAAGTCATTCCTAAAAAATATCTAATTTTTGGTAAATTTTAGTTAAATGAAAACTTCAGATTTGTTTATACACCTCTAAATTAAAAAACTCTAACATAAAAAAATCTAAGCATTATCTCGAGTTTTTTTATGCAAAACTAGCAATTGAAAATTATTTTGGGGTTTATTGAACATCAGTTCGATAAATCATGCTTTGGAAGTTTTGTATGCGAAATTTAGGAATGCAAGATAAATTTTTGATTCCGTCAAAACCTAATGACTAACTGTAAAAAAAACAGTAAGCAGGGTGTACTTCCTTCATTCAGCTCAAACGTCGAATGTTTAAGTTTTGCATAAAATGTTTCAAGTGTTGCACTCTGCCACGGCGGAGAACTTCTTTCTGCAGATAAAAAATTCTCAAAAAAACTATTGAACGAATTATAAATTCATTCTAAAAGAAAATTCCTATCTTAATGCAGACTTATTAGAAATGGTCTTATATTACACTTTTCGAATAGAACATTCTTGTCTATGTAACAACCTTAGGGCCGAACTTTTAAAACTTTTTATAAAAACATCCAAAGTCTGGCTTTAAAATTTCTCTTTCTAAATTATGGCTTAGAAAAAACACAGCAAAATTGCATTATACTTAAATTTCTAAGCGAGGAATGTAA
Organism: Symsagittifera roscoffensis; assembly: GCF_963678635.1. NCBI lineage: Eukaryota > Metazoa > Xenacoelomorpha > Acoela > Convolutidae > Symsagittifera > Symsagittifera roscoffensis. The sequence continues at coordinate 19,764,483 of NC_087069.1, forward strand.
TCTAAAAAAATTAATTGAAGAAAAATTACATAAAACAAAAAGCTTTTGCCAAAATCATTTCGTATACATCAAAGGTCAGCAAAAATATACAAGAACTTGCCACGATGGAATCAATCTAGTTAGTTTCAAGTATAAAAGCTAAGCAGGTAAGTCAAAAGATTGGAACAAAAAAAATCATTGCAAAAAATGAAAAATTTTCATAAAATTTGAATCAAACAAAAAAATTCAAAAATTTAGCACTTAAAGAGAATTTTTTGAAAAAAGTATCATATTTTTCTTCGTTTTTGTCAACCGTTTTTCTTCTCAACAGTTTTTTGAGCGCAATTTTGTTAATCCGAATTTTTGTGCTTGTTGTTACAGTTGCATGGGGTTCACAGCAATACTGTTGAGATTTTTTCTTATCTTGACATGTGCTCAAAAGTTTTTTTGCTGCTTTGGCGCCATTGCAACCACAAAAAAGTTGCCACGTGTAGGCGCTCGATTCTGAAATCATAATGGTTTAAAAATTTTCATATCAATTCGAAGAAAGATTTTTCGAAAATTGAGGCTGTTTTGAAATAACCTCTATAAAGTTTTTTTCTAACCATTTTCTTCGATTGGTAGCAACAATAGCGCCAGTCATTGCTTAAAATTTAGATCTTAATTCATTTTTTCTGGTGTTATGATTTTTGAATTCCGAGCAGCAACACTCAATAAAAACCGGCAAAAAAATTACACATTATTCTTTTGATTTAAATGTTTTTCTTTTTATACGTTTATCAAAGTTATTTTGATGTCGCTGAAAAGTTGAAAATGCCTTTATTTGATCTTGAGAGGTACTAATACAGGTACCATTCTTGGAAAGATGGGCTACATTCAAGTCCTTCAGATATCCGAGAACTAGCTCCCAATTTTTGAGAAGCTTTTCCAATTCGAATAACGAAAAGCGGATAATGGGGAGAAAAGAGAGGTTCCATTGATGTCGCTTTAGAAAAATTTTAGTTTTTATGTCTTTCTTTGAATTTCAACTTGACCTGGTCGAGAGGTGTATATAAGAGAAATCTGGATTTTAACTTGACCCGGATAAGAGTTGCGTTCATCAAAAGTGCATACGACCCTCAATTGGTTTTTAGCTCAATTGATGGCTGAACAGTGGAAAAGTTCTTGGTTGCTGATTGATAGTTGATGTTGTAGTTTATAAGGAAAAATAGCCAGGGGTTGAGTGCAGAAGTAACACCTCTGGGTCACAGACAAGGTGGACAAAACCAGACGATTATCATCATCATCATCCTCATCATCATCAACACAACATCGGGTAATGAACTGTTTGAAGAAGTATGTTTTACCTACGCGAGTTTTGAGTGGTCATCATTGAGATATGATAAAATAAAATAGTTTTACTGAGTTTGACCTCCATGCGAACACTTAAATAGCTAGAGCCGATCTCTTTAATTTTAATGCCATATTAATTAGCACAGTGAAAACCTAATTTTTCCTTATTCGTGTAAAATTTTTAAGCTTTCAAAATCATAAAAACATTGTAGGTCAATTTAATGAGTGGTGAGTAAAAATTGCTGAGAATTATTTTCAAGATTTCGTTTTCCGTTTTTTTTTAAGGTTTTTTGGTTCATTGAAATTGTAAAATGTTCATGCTATCAGCGCAGATTTTCGCACCAAATATCAAATCTTCGTTAAGGTACTGTTTTTGTTTTTAAAAGTTTGATTGAATGACATTGTATTTACCGATCTGATCGAGTTGCGGCATTTTTGGTTAAAAATATATGTTCCCATAAACGCTTTCTTTTCAAACTTAACATTTTTTCAACTTTAAGGTGACGACTCGTAACGAGCTACAAACAGAAAGTTTGGTTAATTGTTCAAAAATAGATGTCCCAAAAATTTGATTACCCAAAGGGGAACCTTGAAGTAAGATATTCAGAGGACAAAGGAAATCCCCTTCCCCAAAACTCAACTATAGCTAAAGAATCAAACACAAACAGACGTCAAGGTCATTTAATAGTTCATGTTTGTGGTTTAATTTATACGCTTCTCATGCTCGATAGATGAAAAAGAATTATGGTCACGTGAATATCATTCATAAAAACACCCCTGATTAACTGTGGAGCGAGTCAAACTGAGATAGCGATTCATTATGATCCCCATCGGCCCATTTTCAAGTGCACCCCTCATAGCACTTAAAAGAGCCCCCCTTAGAACCCGTTAACACTTTCGAGGACTTTCGAGTGAGACTTTAACACCTTTTCAAGTAGAAAGCAACGGTAGGGCTACCGTATGAATTGTCGCAATGAAAGATCCGCTTGATTCAAGAGGTGTGAAAAGTTGATGCTATAATTAGCACTTGACTAAATTGCACAGTGGGAATTAATTGACAAAGCAGATTAACTCTGAATTATAAATGAATTAACGGATTTGAATTTATTGCACAATTGCAAGTCAGCTATTAGTTTTTTTCTACCTCTTTCAACCGATTTGATAGAGCTACGTATAGGAGAGGGGAGGGTGTTTTTTATTCGAGTCAATTTTTAATAACTATGTTTTGTTCCTTTTTTTCTAAAATTTATTTATTCGGTCACCAACTTGAACGTATTTTTTGTAATAATTTATTTTAATAAGTTAGCACACACATATTCCTAGCGATAATATTTGCACCTCTCAAGTTAGAAATTGGGTAAACTTTTCCACTCACTTACATTTCCAAAAGCCATAAGTTTGTAATAACGATTTCGAGTATTTTTATGTCGTGATTATTTGTTCAGTTCTGGTCCGGGAAAAGTCCGATATTAAAATGAGAAGTTTCGTATTGACTTATTTTTCCCCCAGAGAAAATGGGCAAATTGAATTTGGGTTCGAGAGTTTTCACAAGTGGGTTTTACACTGTGATTTGCAGATTGCGATCTTGATTAGGGGTTGGATTTCATGATTTTATTCAGGAGAAATTGGGATTTTCCCCCAAATTGTGAAAAAATATCGACTGGTTAACTAGTCTAATAACTTATAACAGTTCTAACCCTGATTGACTATTTAGCTCATCTAGTACTTGAGCGATAATTTCGCCTAAAATTTCTTCAAAATCTGGGCTTTGAAAATTGGGTTAATCTTCACACCTCTAATTGATAAGCAGATCAGCTCAAAAAATAGCCCGGGTTAAAAATTCAATATTAGCTAGATTGAAGACCTAAGTTTTTCACATATTCGCTGGAAATTATTGAATTTTTGTTGCAATTTTTGAGAATTTCAATCAACGTTAACTTACAGGTTTAATAGGGTAGTTAAGTGTTTGAAATCACAAACAAATTAAGAAAAAGTGGGAAAATATTTTGGGTTTGAAGGGGCGAAAAAAGACTGGAGGGAAGTTGAGGGGGGTTGGAAAGTGAATTAAATCTAAACGGGGGCATTTTCTCTCTAATTTGAGAGAGGAAAAGAACTCATTAGGTGTTTTCACGAATCTTTTCAAGCCTCTCGCCACTTGTTCACGCTGAAGGACACTCCAACTTTTCCCGTTTTTAACAAATTTCCTGAAAATTGGGCCGAAAGTGAGAGAATTTAGAGAAAATGGATGTGCTACTTTTTAGTGAAATGTTTGAACGAGTTCTACTTTTCAGCATCTCTTGAGATCCATTAGCGGCTGAATTGTCACTCAAATGGAGAAATCATTAAGTGAACTACTCATAACAAGTAGAAAAGCAACTAAATAACTAAAACTAAAACAAATATTAACTAGAACAACCATGAAGACAAAAAGGGGAAAATTATGATTTTTTTGTCAATAAACAAAAAAAGAAGTTTTTGGTTTAATTCAAATTATTGAAGCCAATAATTGACCGACTGGATTTAAACTTTCCAGAAAATGACTTTGTGCTTCAAGACACGTGTTTTTTGGTAAAATCGTGGAAAATCACTTTGTAGTTCTGGACTTCCGAGTAAAGAACAAGAAAATCGCGCCTTCAAAACCTTATGTTTTTAACTGAATCTGGAAAACCAGCTGGAACGATAAATGCATAATAAAACTTGTGGCTCGAACTTTTGTTGATTAAATCACAAGTCGAGACCCTGCCAAACGTCAATGACCTTTATATTTGAGACCTCTACAGGTAATCGGACAGTTAAGTGGCCCCTTGAAATACTCTGCGTAGTTTATAATTACGTTTCGTTGTTTGCTTATGGACTAGGCGGCCTTAGAATAATTTAAATCAATTGTAATTATAGACATCAGACTCTTAGGTCGAATGATTTTTTAAATGAGAAAACGCAACTTGCGATCAAATTTTAACATGTGCTAGATTTCATTTGTGAAATCTTATTTGCGAAAATTCGTTGAATCAATTATTCCTGAGGTAAACTGAAACAATTAAGCTTATTTTCATATGATAGTTTTGTTCGGCCAATTGTTCATCTGCCAATTGAGCTGAAACAGTATTTGGGAAATTAAGATATTAATAGATGAAACAGTTCTGTCAACAACGACCCGACTCGTGAAGCCCTTTTTGATCAAACTTAGAGAGATGTATATTTTCATGCTCATAGCCAGGGTCTTATTCTCCCCAGACTTAAATTCAAGACTGTGAGCGGTGAGATCCAGCTTATAATTTTTAAGAGTTCCTTCTAATTCCAAGCTAAACTTCAAAAAATGGAATGCCGCAAACTTGAAATTTGGCAGTAGGTTGCATGCTTGACAGGAAAACAGAACTTCTTTAGAAAGAACATCTTGGCAAAAATCAGGTTTCAAAACTTCCGAATTTTTATTCCGAATTTTTAAAAACAAAAAATTTATATTGCCATATTGTAAGCTTACTGTTTCTGCTATGGCTCCTTTTTGAATTTTTTTTACATATCATTTGCAAGGATATCATTTTTTAAACCAGTTTTTTTTAGATTACTGAAAAAACTTAATTTCGAAAAAATGTTTCAATTCTTTTTTTAATGACTAATAGCCGCTGCACAAAATGGTCATCTAAATATTTTTAACCGCCTCATCATATTTTTTAACTAAGAAGTTATTTTTTCGCTCATGTTGCACCGCATCTCCATATGACGCAAAAAAACTTTCATCTTATTTTTTTTCTACTGAGAAAGAACAAACTAAATTTGTTCTCTTTGATAATATGAAATGCCAATGATATAATTATATAGCTTATACTTTTTAAATTAGCCAGTTCATATTTTCTCAACAGGTTCTATTGAATAACTGGCTCTAAATTTGTTTACTGCGCAATGGGTGCCATCTAATGGACACTCTGTGACTCTCCACTGGCTCTTGTGATCCGGCACAATTGAACTCAAGATGTCGAAAAGCAGGCACTGTTTTGAAGATGCACTCTCAACTCAGCTATTCTCACACGCTTTAAACTAAACTGCATGCATCCATCCATTATACTTTTATTGTCATATTTATATCTAAGTTATAACGTCAGCTAGCTTAACTTATAGAAAATGTGAAACTTGAAAAAAAGACAAAAATTATTAAAAGGTGACTGAAAATTTAAAAAATATATATTTCAAAAAAACTTGAAAATTGTTAAAGCCCTTCACACACCGAAGTTCATATAGCCTCAAATGAACTCCTTCTTTGAAAATGTCTGACTTTTTTGTCGGCTCTCAGATCTATCTACCTAAAGAAATCTAAAAACAGAATCTAAAAATGATTTTTTAATGCTGAAATCACAAAATTGACATATAAATATTGTTCTAACTATTGTGTAGTATTTGATGCAATTGTATGTAGAAAGTGGACTCTCAGTTAGCGTTAAGTTGGCTTTCATTGCCTGTTGTGATGTGTTAATGGCGTGCTGAAATGCGGCTGAGAATGGCATCCAAGCACCACTTGAAACTTCCCAGATTGAAACTATCCCCTTGAAATATAGAGCCACCTCAAACCCGCAATGGCAGATTGTCACTACACTTTTTCATATCAAAACAAATTCAACTGGGACGAATAAAATCAAAACAAAATGAAATTTCATGTGACAAAAAAAAATATTTCATTTGTTTTTAAGAACAACAAAAAATCAGTGAAAACTCAGTTAAAGCAGAAAATTGGTCCTTTAAAATTTGAAAGTAGTTTAATCAACGACGTTTTTTTAAAAAATTATCCATTAATTACAAATGCATAACTTTCGGAGGATAATTTTAAATCTACAAAGATCAGTTTAACAAACAAATGACGTAAAATTGACCAGGCGACCAAGGAACAGCTTTACTCGAGGGTCCCCAAATGGAAAAATCCCCAAACCAATGAGTCGTTGCCAGAAAGGAGGTCAAAACTATAAATATTAGATGAAGATATCTTCAGTTAATCGTTACAGCTCTTTAGCAACCCACTAACTTAATAAAATGGGCATCATTAATATTAATGAATTCCTTGTTAAGTACTATTAAGGTTGGTGCGATCGCTCAACTTAAGCGTATCGAAAAGGTGTTAAACCTTCGTTTCAGTGACTGCTTTTTCAATAATACTTTAACTAAGGTTTGCTAATTCATAAATTTATAAGTTATTGCTAACTATTATCCAAACCCCCTGCTGATTTATTGAACAATGCCTTAAATGTGAAGTTAGGTATGAAAAAAATCGGAAGTCAAATTCAAAATATATTTTTTGCTCATACTTGAAAGTGTGAAAAATAGTCAAAAATGTGTGAAAAGAAAGTTTAAAAAATCGATATCGCTCTGATATTTGTGCAATGACAGTGATTGATTTACTATTGTTACGCAACTTAGCATCCCGTATCGCAGAGGCAATTACCTAATCCTTTGTTAGAGGGGTTACAACTATCAATTTTATAGGAGAACAAAAAGATATCAAAAGGCTTGAGACATTTAAATAGAAATAGAGATCGCGAGTCAAATGGAGATCAATATATGAATAGATAGATAAATATTTAGATGTTGTTGCTCTGAATTTTTTTGGCGAACACTTATTTAATCGAAACTATCAAAATGATGTTTTTTTTTGTGAATTTGTGAATTTTCTATTGATTATGCTAACAAAATTGCAACAAAAGATAACTATTTACTTATCTCTACTTTTTACCATTTTTTTAAGCGGTTTGATTGATTGCTTATGTTTGCTGCCCTACATTTTTGGTGTACTACTACTACTACAATGAACTGTAGGCGAGTCGATCATATTTAAGCGGCTTCGGATCTTCGGTGTTTCGGCAAACTGACATAAGTTCGAGGTGGCTGGAACCAACATTTGGGCTTAACTCGGAGTCTAGTAAGTAACTAACTAGTAATAACTGAAATTGGGAACATTGGTGTTTAATAAAAATGGAGATAAGCCCTATAGAGCTAGGTGTCAGAGGGGTTAAAAAGAGCGGGATCTCGAGGACATCTCTAGCACCCTTTAGCTTCCTCACTTTTTAGCCGGTGTATTGTGTGGGTTCCTTCTCTAATCTAACTTCCATCCCGATTCTCTTCGCTACCTCTCGTGCTCAAGTACCACTCGAGTAAAACCGATTATCATTTCCCAATTTCAATTCAACTCTCTACTCTCATGTGGATGGAGCTATTCGTGTTGCCACGCTAAATCTAACTTAATCTAGTTAGTTAATTAGAGATAGCAAAATACGAACTGAGACTCACAACTGTTTTTTGTTATTACAAAATACCTATTCTAATTTCTGATCATTTACATAATATCGCTTTTTTGGTTTTTAATGCTCTTTTTTGGAGCTATCTCAACTTTAAATCCGTAGGGCTTTTTTGAATTTCTTTTGCGAAAAACTTTGATATGTGATACAATTTTAGTTGTTACCTTTAATAACAAATTATACAATTTAAAGAAAAAAATAAAAAAATATTTTTTTTGCAAAAATTTATGGCGATTTTATGAGTACATCTTGAAAAAAAATCTTCAACATTCAAGTTGTCAACGAGTAACTATTTGAGAAAACAGTTCCACTTTTTCATTTCATTAACAAGCCATCAAGTTTGTAAACGAGTATCCATAACTAGAAAAGAGCCACTTTGGCCGATTTTCTAAGAGATTGTTAAAGTTAAATTGACCTCAATTAAATGGGCTAATTGGATGAATAATATGATTTCTATCAATTTTTTCCAAGGAAATTTATTTCCATCCCAATTAAAACAAAATTTTTTCGCAAAAATATTTTTATATTTCCAGTAAAATAACACGTTTTGTTCAGATAAAAGAAGTCGGTTCGATTTTTTGTAAAATAAAATTGATAATTTTGAAAACACTACTTTTTGGCATAACTGTGCAAAATTATTAGTAATTCTGATTCATTTTTTGATAAGTTTTGATTAAAATTGATGAACAGATTGCAATTCATTTTTTGGTTTTAATCAATTCTTGTTTATATTTTCAGAAGTAAACACAGCACAGGTAAAATGGGCTAATCTGCATGATGAATAATTTGTATTTTCTGAATAAGATATCAGTGTAAACAGCGGAAAACATTTCACGATATGACAAATTATAAAATCAGGAGCGGAGCGTAAATTAGTGAAGTGTGATAAGATTTCAGGGCATTTGGGCTGAGGACGCGTGAAGAGAAATCCTTGGGAGTTGAGATTCGAAGAGAGCTCTCGAACTGATAGGAAGTGGTAGAGACAGGTTGAAATTGCGCCCACAATTAGCAAACTAAAACTTAATATAACGAAAATGGTTACTAAATAAAAAAGCATGTTGCAAAAAAACATGCTTCCCTAAGTGATATTTAGAACAAATAGCGAAAAAAAAATTATAAAGTTTTTGTCTTTTATGCAGAAACAAAGATAAATGCTTCAGTTTCTGCATTTACTTTTGTTTTTTGATGATTCTTATATGTTACAAAATAGTTTAGCCTTTTCAGTGGCGTAAAAACATTCGAATATGATTTTCTGCACAAAAAAGTTTTTGTTTTTTTTTTGTTTGAGCAAAATATCTGCTACAATTAAGTTGAAGATCACGTTTGCGAAGTTTCGGTGACAAAATGGTACAAAAAAGTAGTTTTAAAAAAGGTTGTGCATTTTGGCTTACATTTTCTACTACAAATTTGGCGTTATAAGCAAGAGTTTTTTTAAATATTCATCAAAAAGCTGAATTAAAATTGCAACAACAAGTGAAAAAGAGTTTTGCCGAAAAGTGTGGAATTGTTAACAATGAAAATGTTCAATACTGAGATAAAGACTTTTCTCGCAACAAATCGACGTACAAAAAATATGTCAAGTTAGTAGTATCTTTATATGATTAAACCTGTACTCGAAACTTTATGGCTGGTTGTTAGAATTGTTTGAGCTCAACCCGGGTCTGAAAGATGAAATGACGCTGAATTGACCTAGCTTGAAATTCAATATGCAAAACCATTTAGGATTAAAAAATTTTCCAAAACAGGTTTTTCCCCAAACTGTAAGTTCC
>NC_087069.1:19774040-19802903 GCF_963678635.1 Symsagittifera roscoffensis
TGCAATTAAGTTCATGCATATCAGTCTAGTTTATCAATAAGATACTTATTCCGGAACATTTAATACAAAACAAAGCGCTAGATTTTCTGAATTGAAGGATTGTACCAAAAATTGGCTCTTTTGCATTGTAGCTCTACAGAATTTCACAATCATCTTTCAATGTAAATATTTCGTGGTGGGGCCATAATGTTTTTGATAACGAGTTTTGGAACCGACATTAGGGAACTTGAAATCAGGTAACAGATAAAGGTTAGTTGATTCAGTTCATCTAGTGTTCGCTATCAGTTAAAACTAATAATCAAGAGTTGGGTTTTGGTTGTGTAGTTTTCGACCATTCAGTCATTCAGTTTGTCAAAAAGTAAATTTCACCGGGAAGTTTTTTCCGATTAGGAAAGATTATCAGGTTTGATGGAAAATATCCAGACAACCGATAAGCGCATGCGAAGTACAGGCACGAAAATTTTTTCTAGTAGTTACTTTTTTTGCAAAAATAAGAATCAGTAAAACTTACAAACATACATAGAAAAATTTCTAACCCGTTTTTAATTGGGCTTTTCTTTCTGTTGTTTAAGCTGAACTTCTATTCTTCCCAACCACATGAACAAATACTCTTTGCATCCAAAAAATAACGGTGTTTTTGTGGTTTTTTGCACACTTTCTGCCTGAAAAAATTTAATATTATGATTATTAATATCATTCCAAAAATGCCCAGTTAGGCTTCATCAGCTGTTTTTGATGCTTAGACAGAGAATGAAAAGTTATTTTTAAAAACTTAAAATAACATAAGATTATCTTTTTCTAAATTTCAAGATTCATCGTTTCAAGATTCAATGGGCCTATAAAAATCAGTTCTCAAGAACTCGCTTATTAAATACAGTCTTAAACTGCTGACACCGAATTGTAATTAGTCATACGCACGTATTCAATATGTCTCACATGAGCACTAAATCAAGGTTTAAAAGAGTTAATTTTTTTAAAGAAATAAATGAATAAAATTCCATTTGTTTTTTTTCACATATGCCACCAAAATCTCACAAACAATATGCTAATTTGTTCAGATAAATTGTAGAGACTTGAGTGTCCAAACAAGTTTTTCTCGAGTTGATGGAATTGCACGCAAGTTTTGTTTCGAGTTGGTGTGTCTATAAACTGGTTTTTCTATAATTGGTTTAATATGAGTAAAAAACTTGAATGTTAAGATTGTTATGTTCATCTCAGAAATATAAACAACAAATTTTAATTCGGAGCTCGTAGTCGAAATTAATACACAAAATCTTAATGAATTCGCAGCCATAATTTAGCCCCAATGTTTTGAAAAATTACAAAAAACACAAAAAAAATTTGCCACCATGAATGGACCAAGGAATTTCTCGAGTGGCAGGATTGTAAAAAAATGCACCAAAAAGGACTTTTTTGCAATTTGTAAAATGTTTTTTTTTTACCAAAAACTAAGGTTTTTTCTTAGCGCGTTTTTCTTATCTTAAAACACATCATTATTGGCACCGAAAGCGCCTAAAGAAAAAATCGAAGGTCGTATGGTCAAAAATGGATGTCCTGTAAAAAATAAAGAGAAGACTTTTAGTGTGGCGAGGTTTTTCCAAATCCAGAAAGGAGGAGCATCCGCCACACTCCTAAATCCATTATAGGACCAATGAGAGCAAAACATGGGGCGATCACGGGAGCTCAATTTGGTATGTTGCAAAACGAACTATGTTGCGACCGTCACGACCCAAAACGGGCTGTTGTGGCCATAGTGGCCCAAAGCATAGATGGCACGATTTTGAGCAACCCAAAAGGGACTACACATTTGCACAAGCGAGAAAAATCTGCGCGGTTTTCGCGAACTCAAGAGCTAACTCGCAACTTTGCTTAAGTTTAACCTCGGTGTGACTGAGAATTTTTGGCCACGAGATGATCAAATTGCCTGAAATTTTCAATAAGGAATTCATATTGCAATGAGGTATCGAAAACTTGTGATTAAAACCTGTTCAGTTTAATAAAAATTGGAGTTTCAGGTGCAATTGCGACTGAGTATTTCAAGCTACTTCTGTCAGTGAAAGTGTAGATTAGAAACTAAAACTTAGGACTCAGATTTTAATAAGTGTTTTAATAATTCCGGCTCAGATAAACTCACGAAACGCGTTAAAAAAGTTTTTAATTGAAGGGTATTTGAAATGAAGTAGAGAAATGTAGGGTAGATAGACTTAGATTAAATTGTTACTTAGGGTACATTGTTTTATGTAACAGTCGCCCAGAAATTACACAGCGACGGAAGATAGAAAAAGTCCCCATTGACGACTGGCTGACATCAGTTACCTAATTCTATGCGTTTCTCGCCGTCGCAACCTAGCCAGTTGATTTTTGGTATGTTTAAGGGCTAATCATCGTGTTACAGCTTGTAGGCCACAGCTAAACGATTTTTACTTAGTTTTCGTTTACCTATGAGAATAACCACAGGGCTGGGTCTCGGATTCCCAGGCAACGTGATTTTTACTAAAAACAGGGCTAAAAACCATATCTATAATTGTTTTAGTGACAGTGATACAATGGATTCATTAGAAACCGATTGACTCTTTCCTTGCCCTCATCTATTTATGCTTTGGAATAAAAAATATTATGGAGTTAAATTAGATCCATTCAGGGCATTACAGCAGCTAAAAGTGTACAAATGTTAGTGAAATAGTTTCTAGGCGCCGGGAGTTCAATTTTTTTTACTGAGAGATAACATTGTTATATTTTCCCCCTCTGCCCGTGAGGGTTCGGATCCATCCCGATTATGCCATTCAACCCTCCGGCTCCACTTGATTTCGTGATTAAGTGAAGTGGTTTATCACGTACGCGTGACGTGTCAAGAGTCTTCGCTTCAGCATCTCAATGTGTCTTCGTTCTCTCTTATGACCCACTGTTTCTCGTTTTTTATTCGGCTTCTATGTGTTTGACACTTCGTGACCAAAAAAAGGCCAGTTCAGCGTTTCTCAGAAAGATTCCTGTTCGATACGAAATTTTGAAAATTGAAAAATTCAGAATATTCAGAATCGTCACATGAGAGCGCTTAAAGCCTTTTTTACATGCACCGAAAATTTTAGCTGCGCAATTCCAGGAAATTGCCAAAAAATAAGATTAGGATCAATTGTTCCGCTACTTTTTTTGTATCAAAAATTTGATTCCTCAAAAATTAATTGTATTTTTTAGCTCTTTGTTTTAAGACCGTGTGTTATGGGTATAATTATCGCATCATGGCAAAACAGCCGATGCAAGTTGAAATCTTATATTTAAACCAGGCAGGATTGAGTAATAACAGTGGCTAGCACAAGAAGTTTTGACTGGGAAAGTTATTTAAACTTTTTGTAAATTTTTTGGAACGTTTCGAGCTAAAATTTGCTTTCATTAACACCAGAAGCACTCCGACAAAGTTTTGTAGTTTTGCTCAGCCGAATTTGATTCTTGAAAATGAGCACCCCTGAATGTTCCGACTGCCCTTCAAGGTCTATTGAGCCGTAATAACTTGAAACAAATTAAATGTAATTAAATAAAAAGAAATTTAAAAAAAAATGAGATTTTTGTGAAAAGCATCCCCACACACGCCATATAAAGTACAAAGTGATAGATTTCTCTCCTATTAACAAAATTAATATGGCATATAGTCTTCCTTGAACAATTTAGAACGATTTCTAAGACGGATTAATTCTCCGCTTACGCGTTCATAACGCTAAATCTATCGCGCGTTAATTGTCCCAAATTTGCCGAAACGGCAATCTTTAAACCCCAATAACTTTGCGAAAAACGATCACAGGTGAAATATTTTTTTCAAATTTGAGCTCAGGGCTTCAATACCTTTCGAATGCTATTAGAAAGGTTCCGTCAAAACTGGCTAGTTAAAAAGTCGACATTTGTCTGAAGAAAAGCCCAAAGCAGGGTCTTTTAGTGCTGTGGGAGAAAGCTGCCCCCCCCCTCCCCCGTAAAATCGTCAAAATCCTAGATCCACCCCTGACCTCAACCAAATGAAAATCATTCAAACTAAAATATAAATAAAACTTGCGTGAAGCTAAAATTTTTGTCCTGATGAAAGTATAGAGCGCTTTCATCACTTGTAAAGTTATTAAAAAGAGATCACATTTCAAAGGTTACATAATACAATTACGTCGTATATTACTTAGATGGAGCCCTATTATCCTGGTGAATTAATATTTGAGTATTTTTTTGTGTTGTAATGTGAGAGCAACTTGTTTAAACAAGGTGCAAACATTTTTGGCGCCTCGAAATAAAACTGCAAAAAAATAGTACTAATTTATATTTATAAACGCTATTGTATAAGATAGGAACAAAGCGGTTGTAGTATTTTTAAATAAGACATCTTGAATACCAGAAAATTGTCTTTTTGTTTAGAATATCAATTATGGATTAAATCGGGTGCCGTTTTTTCAGCAAAAGTTGAGCGATTTTCCCGAGTAAAGAACTTGAACTTGAAATTTGTAAGTTTTGTGAGACGTTTTGTTTTGAAAGTACTCAAAAGTGTTCACGTGTTTTGGAACCGCAATTTTTTATATAATGGAGAATAAAACCGACTTGAATATTTCATCACTTAGATTAAAAGGGTAACAAAGGGTTCTTTAGCTCTTCTTTAGTTCACCTTTTTAGCGCTACACTTGAAAAAGCAATGTGTATAAAGAGTCTATTCAAAAATTTCATATTTAATTAATTGCTTAAAATTAACCGAGCCTCAGATCTATGCTAAATGGAGCTAGGAAAAGCAAAAAAGTTCCGAAAAACAACAAAAAATAAACATCTGAACTGGAAAAATACAAATTGTCTGGAGTTTATAAAAAATACTGGAATCGGAAAAAAATGTACCATAAAGGTTCAAACTTCAACGATAGTTGAAATAATTGATTTTTTTTCTGTTTTTTGAGCGATGGAAGGTATTTTCGTAAATCTTTCTTTGATGCGGTCGAATTTAATCGATCAATTAAATCAAGAGCATTTATGACTTTTCCATCAACTTGAAATCACTCACTTAGTAATAAAAATTGTAAAACATCTAAATAATGCAGTTCTTTTGGTTAGATATCGCTAATTTATAAAAAATATTACATTGGCAATTTTTTCCCTGATTTGCGAAATAATCTTTCGAAACCGCGTGCTATAAATATTAAAACAAGCATTGTTAAAAAAGGTATAAATGGGAGAATTAAGGTGTAAAATCGATTAAGATAATTAATATAATTGGCGAACAGCAATCAATTCAAGAGTTCTTGGGGGTACTTGAAAAAAGCACGCGCTCTGATTCCCCGAAGGAAATATGGGAGGCAATTATGATAAAAACACCTTGGAATTATGGAATTATAACACCTTACTTGCAACCATTCAACTTATTTTGAAAACCGCCAGAAAAATAGTTTTGTGGAAAAAATAATATAAGGAAAAAATAACCTTAAGGGTAGAAAAAAACTACTCGTATCAGAAAGAAACATAGATTGTTCTACCCACAGAGGCATCAAGTTTTTCTCGAGCGAAGAGCAGTTTTCGTTGGTTCTTTTTTCTTTTGAAATCAATATTTTGGACTCTAAATTATTAGGAAGACCCTAAATATTGGGGTTTTTCAAAAATTTTGACAAATTGCCCTTTATTATAGCATGTTCTGGCGCCTTATCAAATTTCTAAGGTTGATCGACCAAAAGTGGATATTGTAAAATCAAAATCAAACGAGACCTATGGGTGGCTGGGTGGCGGCCATGAGCTTGGTTTTTGAGATGAAGCATAAAGCAGGTGTCTCCTACGTAAAGTGTAAAGATGTTGAGCGTATATATAAGAAAACCAAAATTGAAAACTGCCATTTTTGTAAACTCCAAATAGTTTCACTTTTGATCTCAGAGCGGCAATACAATAAAAAGATAAGAAAAAAGCGTCTCAAAACTTTCAATTCGATTGCTCATTTTGGTCTGGAGAAATATTACACCGATCATGAATTTTCCGCAGTTTTTTCAGGAGGTCAGACGAAAAAAGCTTAGCTTTATGACATTCTATTAATGAGTAATTACAGTTCAATATTGAATAATTAGAGGAGTTGATTCCAGGAAATTCTTCCCGGATCGAGATATACTTTGCAACGTCAATTTCATCCAAAGTTTTGTGATGTTTTGACTGGTTTGGGTTTTTTTAATTTTAAAAATCGGAGCCAGCGAGTTGTGGTTACAATCTATTAATCAATACACTGCCGATTCAATTTATCCAGACGAAACGAATAAAACAAAAAAAAATCTAGCAAAATGAGTTATACCAAAAAATGATGAACCCAAAACATTCTAAGCAGTAATTTTTTGGTTTTTGGTTTTTTCAGTCTTCGAAAACTACGCCAGAGCTACCAGGCGTAAAGCAGAAGGGTCCTCTCTTGCTAACGTCAAACAAAAATTAAAATGAGTATTATTTCTAAAACTTTGAAGAAAACATTTTCAACGTTTTATTTAATAATTATGTTTTCTTTTCTTGCTATCAAACAAAACTAAGAATAAGCCATTTTAAAAAACTTTTGGGCTACATATGAGGCTTTTTTGGTATAAGATCAGCAATTGTGGCTCTGGTGTGGTTTTTTTTTTACTAAAAAGACCAAAAAATTAAATTTTTAGCACAATTTTTAAGTAAGTTTTGTCTTTTTAACAATTTTTAGCCAATTCAATATAAGAAAAACAGTTTTTAAATTTCATATTTTTTTACAATTGGTCCTGAGAACGTGATCAGCACTGATAGTGTGAAGCATTCAGAGGAATTGAAAAATTCCTGATAAAGCAGCAAAGTTTCGCGATGTATTTCAAGGAACATAGAATAGAAACTTGTGGTGAAACATACAAAGGGTTTAGGGATGGATCGTGGATTTTCAGCAGGGAGATTTTTAAAAAACACTTGCATTTTTTTTCGCTTTTTGGCAAATTTTACGAGAATTTTATGGCCAAACTTTTGCTCAATTTAAACCCGTGTTTCAATTTTTTTTTTTGATTATTCGTGATTTTTTTGTCGCGTAGTAACGTTTTCTCCGACTTTAAAAGCCATTGCATAAAGTGAGTACCTCGACCGGCTTGGTTGTTGTGAGATTTAGAGCTAGGTTTTCTTTTTTCAGAGATCGTAGCACGTCTTCGGCAACATATCGCAGCTCACAGCTATCGCAAAATGAAAAATTCTTGTTGCTAAACAATTTTTAACGATGCGTCTTTATGTTCGTCCTGTGTCACTCCTCTTTGTTTGGTCAAGGTTGACTTAGAATAGAATAGAGGAAAAAACTACATCGTTTGCGATAACATTATGAAGTGACGTCATAGGCCTTGTTTTAAGCCATATAATTTGGTTTATGCAAGCTATTACCTCTTTGATTTGTTTTCAAAATTAATCAAATCACTGATTTTCATTCAAACATCAAAAAATCTTACTCAAGTTGTTCTAAAGATAATTTTTTTTTATTTATTTATTTAAATTTTTTTGAGTTATATTTTAAAATTAAAATTTTGGATTAATTTTTTACTTTTGAACAAATCAGTTGAAAACAGCATAATTTTCTTAATCATTCGAATAATGAAATTGGAACAGTTAAAACTTCCATTGCATGTACAGTTTGCTTTGAAGAAGAAAAGTTAAAGCAATTCTACAAGAGCTGGCAATTTTGAAAACTATTAGATTAGTTCTTGTCAGAAAACTGAGAGCTGTAAGGCATCACGTTGTCGATTCAATTTCAATCATTTGTACATGCTAATAGGAAAGTTTTTTAAAATTAATATTCTGCCAGATGAATTGTTATCCAGAAATTTAATTGTTACGCTTCTTTTGCTAAATAATTCGGCTACAAAATAACAAAAAAACTCAGCTTGAAGTACACTAAATTAAATCCAGCTATTTCACTTGGATCTTACACTTATTGTAATATATCGCCAAACACTTACTTCCACTTATTCTATCCAAAAAGAATAAAGAAAAAAAGAAACAAAAAGTTAGAACAGCAGCCTGCTTTGTCAATTTTATGGTTTCGAGATAAGATTTGGGTTTTCAAAACAAATTTTGATCAATTATCTTAAGTTAGTTCTTACAATAAAAAGAATTTCATCTCCCAAAACACTATCAATTGTTCAAATTTGGCGTATTTTGAGTCTCATAGGGTAATAATTAGGGCAAAATGGTTGCCTCCTAATTTTTAAAGAATTTTGAGCAGGAGTAGAATCAAGAGAACTTAGTAATTCGGGCGTTTATTATCTCAAATTGACCAAACTGACAATTTGCATTCCCCATTTTGCATGCCGATTTGAAAAACAATCAAAGGTAAGTATATTTCAAAATAAGAACAAAACTTTAATAAATTTTGGACATTTTTTTTTAACAAAACCTGACAAAAACGGCCTCCTAAGAAAAATATTTGCCTCGGGAAAAAAAAGAATCCGAGCATAATGATACGTCACGGAACAAAAAGATTGCTCGCATCAGGGCAAATTTTTCGTGTGCCCATTAAGCTCTAACTAATTAACTATCTTTAATGCAAATGAGAAATAGATAAAGTTTCGAAACAAATGACCATTATTAGATTTTTCTTGATTTTATCAAATACTTCCCTCATTCGCTAAGCAAAGTAAATATTGCTGAGGAAAAAGTAAAAAATAAACCAGCATATAGCAGCGTAAGAAGTAATTGCAGAAAATCAAATCGGGTAACAAAAAACCACATGCCCGAAACATATTGCAAGATGATTGTCATCAATTAGCCAAATTTCAAACCGCCAAACTTCACGCCATAACTTCACCAAGTAATGAGAGGTGAATTTTTTCTAAAATCAAACTCAAGTCGTCCGCTCGTTACCGATATTTTAAAATTTTTTCAAAAAGTAGAATAGAAGTCTGAAATTAGACAAAAAAGCCAAACCGGGCAAAAATTTTTACGATTCAAAAATTTGCTAAAGAGTAATAAGAAATTGGCTCTTTTGATCATTTTGCACGCCTTTTAGCATCAAGCAGAAACCAACCTCTTCTATAAACCTTAAACTAAACCTTTTGGGTCAAAATTTCCTTAAAAAGTTATCGCTTTTAACATAGCCCTCTTTAAAAACAGCCCAACTTGGATTAAGTTTTGATTTTAAAATTGTTTAATTACAAAATGTTTGTTTTTAGATTGAACTTGATATGATAAAATTAGGGAGGCATGAATGCCAAACAAACCTCTAAAAACGACCACAACACCTGAAAAATTAAAGAAAAGAAATCAGAAATAATGTCAGATGTTCAACAAACAATTAAAAGTAAAAAAAAAACCTAAGAAAATTGTTAATTAAACTGATTAGCTTCGATCTTTTCTACAGGTAACTCAACTCAGCTGAACTTAATTGAGAAATGCAAGTTGTGATATAGGGCTTGAAACTGCAAGAATAATTTTGGTTTGAGGTTTGTGATTCCAATTTTTTCTTATAACAATCAAATTTTCTCAGAAGTCCTCCTGGTTCTTTTTCTTCTGATACCAGAACTTATTGTTTTTTTGCTTTTTAAATAAAAGAATGAACGAACAGATTTTAAAACTACCCGAATAGGCAAAAACACAAATTTTGGTTGATTTGAATATATGAACAAAAAAGAACCAGAGAAGTTCAAAACTAAAAATAAATCAAATTGGCGTAGCCAGGATTAAAGTTGATTGGTAAGTATAAACTTCCGATCAAAATCAAAATGAAAAATGAGAGATTTGAGGCGAAGTTTTTAGACAATCACTATTTTTCATTGACTAAGTGTTTGCAATCCAGAGTTTTCAGTGCGCGGGTCTCTGATTTTTTTTTCAATAATGATTTCAAATTTGTTACTGATGCTCAGCTAAATCTAGACAAAATCGCTCTTTATTCTTATCCCTAACAATTTGGTGTAAATCTTTTGATTAGAGCAACACTAGCTGAAACGGGTAATATGTCATCTTCGAAAAAGTTCTGACTATGAATGAAGTTTTTCCTAAAAACTACAGTTTATTGTGAGTAAGGTAATTTGAAAGTATGTCCAATTCTCGATAGGTCCGTCAAAATCCCATAAAAAAGCTCAATTAATTAGAGTTGACACTTTTTTTGAGAGAGTTAATTTTCACCAATCTAGAGAAAAAAAAGTTTTTTTTTGTTCACCAATCGCTGATGTCACTAGAGGGCATTTGTATATCCAGCCAAACTAAAAAACCAAAGAGCCACAGCTTCTTTTTATTCTCAGAGTCGAGAAACACATTGTTATGTACCAACAATTTTTCACAGATGCTTCTCATTTCACCATGGCAGCTTGCATAATTATCCGAATTTCGAACAAAAAGCATAAAAAGGGTTCATTCATGATTAGAAGAACTAAAGGAAAAAGCAAATTATCGTTTGTTCGAACAAAAATAAGGAAATACTGTCAAAAACAAACGTTCAACAGTGGCACCAACTACCAGGTTACAGGAACCCAGCTTCAGGATGTTTTCCGCTACAAGATGTGAAACAAATTTGATTACAACCACCAGAAATTTGACTATCACCGGGAAAAATTTTGATCTGAATCACAGCGCAGCGAGACTCAAGTACGCAACAGGTTAACACAGAGTCTTTTTATTTCGACTGTGCAGCATAAGCAAAGACTATACTTTACGAGCAATCGCAAGAAACTAGCTTCCTCGCAAACTCAAAACACTAGCCTCCGGCAAACCATTGAACACCTTGCCACAGATAAGGCTTAAGACACCAAAGACGCTTTACTACCCTTATGACTAATAATGGATTTATTCGAAAACTTCACCAATTCCATGTGCAACTATGTATCCTATTATATTGCACGAAAATGAACCATCAATTGGACTGATAATTGAACAGGCTCATGATAAGTGCGTGCACCTCAGCACTATTTTTATACAGAACTACTTGCAGCAAAAGTAGTGATTTTGAGACTTACAAAAGCTTTGAGGCAAACTCATCATCATTGTTTCTTCTGCCGCCTTTTTCGAAGTAAAGGATAATTTCTGTTTTATGGCTAATCTATCTTCTCAGGGTTGCCACGGCCCGGAAAATTATGCAATTCATTTCAAGAGAAATGGATTGGATAACACAAGTCCATCTACATCGCACGAAAACAAACTAAATACAAAAGTTACATTTAACTTTTCACCCGTCTTGCACTTTTCATTCACTAACACGCGTGCATTTCACTTGGAAGCCACAAAAAATCTCTGAACGGAAAACTGCTCAACAGCATTTCGAAGAATTATGACTTGAGACGGAGCAGGGAAACTAATTCATCAGTTAATGCAACATGTCCTGTAGCTGCTACTTATGCAACAGCCACTCAATTTCGACCAAGACCTTACTTTATTGATTTATGAAATAGCTACTCAATTTCGACCAAGACCTCATTTTAGTAGGATATGTGCCAGACTCGCCTCCGAAAAAGAACAAGCTCTTCTTATGAATTTGGGATCTGACAGTGTCTCAGGAGTTTTCTTTTCATCTCTAGTAGTCGAATGTGAAACTCTAAATAAATATACACCACTGATGATCATTTACTACTTTCGCTCGGATGGCCATTCATGTACTCTCCTTCAAAGTGTTTCTACTCACAACCAAGCTCAAAAAAATTGACTACCAAACCCTAGAAACTAACAAAAGGTCGACTGGACATCTTTTGGAAATGACTACTCAAAGAATACGCTCTATTTTTGATCGAACGGAACGAGTGGATTCAAATAAGAAAGTATATAGGAAGCTAACTTTGTGTGTACTCTAAGCATTTGGAACAAGTGTAAGGTTTTTGAAGTGTCTACCGGTCCGGATGGCATCGCGCGCTCATGGGTAATCAAAACTGTATTAGAAAAACTCACTTTGCCCGCTGTGAAACTTGACATAGTTGAAAGCAAAACTTTTTTTAGACCTTTTAATCAGTCGTAGAACCAAGCCCCAACCACTTTGATCTCCGTAACTTACTGCACTCCCCAAGGGTAATCATGATGAGAAAAAAATTCATAGAAATAACTTCAAAAAACAAATTCCAATTCATGATAAGTAGATAGAAAAAATCGATCAAATTTTTGAAAGATTTAATAGTTGACTTTTGACACGGTAACAAAGACACTTTATGGCACATGTACCTACAGTCTTAATTACCAGCCAATGAAATTCTTGAATTGCAACTAAACCTTTTATTTAATTTTGAGCCACAATATTTAAGAATCGCTAGCTGGGAGCTGAAATTCACAACACAGTTAATTACTGAAAAGAATACTAAATGCTTAACAGAGTAGAAAACTGCAATTTAAACTTTTAATCCATTTTTCACTTCTCATGTCGAAAAAAATTCAATATGCACATTTGCAAAAAAAATATTTTAATCTCCCCTCAGATCTCGCCCATTAAGCTCTAATCAACCAACTATCTTTTAAAGAAAAAGAAAAAAAGATAAAATTTCAAAAAAAATGACTATTGTTCGATTTTTCTTCTTTACTTCAAATATTTCACTCACTTGAAAAGTAAATATTGCTTCTATCAGCATATAGAGCGTAAGAGCAATTGCAGAAAATAAAAATGGATAACAAAAAAACACTCGCCGAAACATCAAATCGGAAGATGATTGTCATCAATTAGCCAACCCCAAAACTCAAACCGCCAAACTTCACACCATAACTTCACGAAGTACTGACAGGTGAAATACTTTTTTTAAACTCAGGTCGTCCGGTCGTTGCCAATGGTATAAGTTTCTTTTCAAAAAAAGAATAGAAGGATCTTTGGATCATATTGTACGCATTTCAGCATCAAGCAGAAAAACTTTGTCTATCTCTTCCAGAAACCGTAAACTAAAATTTTTGGGTCAAAATTTACTAAAAAAGTATCGCTTTCATTTTGAAAAAATTACGTTTTTCTTTAAAAATAACCCAACTTGGATATGGAAATGGTTAAATAGTGTTGGCATAAATGCTAAGCGAACCCCTAAAAATGACCGCAACTCCTGAAAAATTAAACAAAAGAAATTAAAAATCATGTCAGATGTTCAACAAACATTTATTAGTCAATAATGTTAAGGAAAATGTTGAGATATGGTTTCGAGATAAGATTTGGGTTTTCAAAACAAATTTTGATCAGTTACCTTAAGTTAGTTCTTACAAAAAAAAGAATTTCATCTCCCAAAACACTATCAATTGTTCAAACTTGGTGTATTATGAGTCTCATAGCGTAATAATTAGGGCAAAATTGTTGCCTCCTATTTTTTAAAGACTTTTGAGCTGGAATAGAATCAAGAGAATTTAGTAATTCCCGCGTTTATTATCTCAAATTGACCAAACTGACAATTTGCATTCCCCGTTTTGCATGCCGACAATTTGAAAAACAATCAAAAGTAAGTATATTTCAAAATAAGGACAAAACTTTCTTAACTTTTGGACATTTTTTTGAACAAAACCTGACAAAAACGGCCTCCTAAGAAAAATATTTGCCTCGGGAAAAAAAAGAATCCGAGCATAATGATACGTCACGGAACAAAAAGATTGCTCGCATCAGGGCAAATTTTTCGTGTGCCCATTAAGCTCTAACTAATTAACTATCTTTAAAGAAAATGAGAAACAGATAAAGTTTCGAAACAAATGACCATTGTTAGATTTTTCTTGATTTTATCAAATATTTCCCTCATTCGCTAAGCAAAGTAAAAATTGCTAAGGAAAAAGTAAAAAATAAACCAGCATATAGCAGCGTAAGAAGTAATTGCAGAAAATCAAATCGGATAACAAAAAACCACATGCCCGAAACATAAATTAGCCAAATTTCAAAATGCCAAACTTCACGCCATAATTTCACCAAGTAATGAGAGGTGAAATTTTTTTTCTAAAACCAAACTCAAGTCGTCCGCACCTTACCGATATTTTAAAATTTTTTCAAAAACTAGAATAGAAGTCTGAAATTAGACAATAAAGCCAAACCGAGCAAAAAATTTTACGATTCAAAAATTTGCTAAAGAGTAACCAAGCTCTTCTATAAACCTTAAACTAAACCTTTTGGGTCAAAATTTACTTAAAAAGTTATCGCTTTTAACATAGCCCTCTTTAAAAATAGCCCAATTTGGATTAAGTTTTGATTTTAAAATTGTTTAATTACAAAATTTTTGTTTTTAGATTGAACTTGATATGATAAAATTGGGGAGGCATGAATGCCAAATAAACCTCTAAAAACGACCAAAACACCTGAAAAATAAAAGAAACGAAATCAGAAATAATGTCAGATGTTCAACAAACAATTAAAAATCAAAAAAAGTAAGGAAATTGTTAATTAAACTGACTAGCTTCGATCTTTTCTACAGTTAACTCAACTCAACTGAGCTTAAAAAGAATTGCATGTTGTGATATAGGGCTTGAAACTGCAAGAATAATTTTGGTTTGAGGTTTGTGATTCCAATTTGGTCTTAAAACAAACAAAATTTCTCAGAAATCCTCCTGGTTCTTTTTCTTCTGATACCGGAACTTACTGTTTTTTTTGTTTTTTAAATAGAAGAATGAACGAACAGATTTTAAAACTACCCCAACAGGCAAAAAAACAAATTTTACTTGATTTGAATATATGTACAAAAAAGAACCAGAGAAGTTCAAAACTAAAAATAAATCAAATTGGCGTAGCCAGGATTAGAGTTGATTGGTAAGTATAAACTTCCGATCAAAATCAAAATGAAAAATGAGAGATTTGAGGCGAAGTTTTTAGACAATCACTATTTTTCATTGACTAAGTGTTTGCAATCCAGAGTTTTCAGTGCGCGGGTCTCTGATTTTTTTTTCAATAATGATTTCAAATTTGTTACTGATGCTCAGCTAAATCTAGACAAAATCGCTCTTTATTCTTATCCCTAACAATTTGTTGTAAATTTTTTGATTAGAGCAACACTAGCTGAAACGGGTAATATATTATTTTCGAAAAAGTTCTGACTTTGAATGAATTTTTTCCTAAAAAAACAGTTTATTGTGATTAAGGTAATTTGAAAGTATGTCAAATTCTCGATAGGTCCGTCAAAATCCAATAAAAATGCTCAATTAATTAGAGTTGACACTTTTTTGTGAGAAGGTTAATTTTTATCTAGATAAAAAAAAGTTTTTTTTTTGTTCACCAATCGCTGATGTCACTAGAGGGCATTTGTATGTCCAGCCAAACTAAAAAATCAAAGAGCCACAGCTTCTTTTTATTCTCAGACTCGAGAAACACATTGTTATGTACCAACAATTTTTGACAAATGCTTCTCATTTCACCATGGCAGCTTGCATAATCCTAGAAACTAACAAAAGGTCGACTGGACATCTTTTGGAAATGACTACACAAAGAGTACGCTCTAATTTTGATCGAACGGACCAAGTGGATTCAAATAAGAAAGTATATAGGAAGCCAACTTCGTGTGTACTCTAAGCATTTGAACAAGTGTAATATTTTTGAAGTGTCTACCGGTCCGGATGGCATCGCGCGCTCATGGGTAATCAAAACTGTATTAGAAAAATTCACTTTGCCCGCTGTGAAACTTGACATAGTTGAAAGCAAAACTTTTTTAGACCTCTTAATCAGTCGTAGAAACAAGCCCCAACCACTTTGATCTCCGTAAATTACTGCACTCCTCAAGGGTAATCATGATGGGAAAAACTTCATAGAAATAATTTTAAAAAATAAATTCCATTTCATGATATGTAAATTAGAAGAAATCGATCAAATTTTTGAAAGATTTAATAGTTGACTTTTGACACGGTAACAAGGACACTTTATGGCACATGTCTTAATTACCTGCCAATGAAATTCTTGAATTGCAACTAAACCTTTTTTCAATTTTGAGCCACAATATTTAAGAATCGCTAGCTGGGAGCTGAAGCTCACAACACAATTAATTAAAGAAAAGAATACTAGATGCTTAACAGAGTAGAAAACTGCAATTTAAACTCTTAATCCATTTTTCACTTCTCATGTCGAAAAAAGATTCAATATGCACAATTGCAAAAAAAAATTTCGATCTCCCCTCAAATCTCGCCCATGAAGCTCTAATCAACCACATATCTTTTAAAGAAAAAGAAAAAAAGATAAAATTTCAAAACAAATGACTATTGTTCGATTTTTCTTCATTACTTCAAATTTTTCCCTCACTTGAAAGGTAAGTATTGCTTCTATCAGCATATAGCAGCGTAAGAGCAATTGCAGAAAATGAAAATGGATAACAAAAAAAACACTTGTAGAAACATCAAATCGGAAGATGATTGTCATCAATTAGCCAACCCCAAATCTCAAACCGCCAAACTTCACACCATAACTTCACGAAGTAATGACAGGTGAAATACTATTTCTACTATCAAACTCAGGTCGTCCGGTCGTTGCCAATGGTATAAATTTCTTTTCAAAAATAGAGTAGAAGTGAGGAAGTTTAACAGAAAAAACCAAACCGAGCAAAAATTTTCAGAATCAAATATTTGCCACAGAGTAATAAGAAATTGGATCTTTGGATCATATTGTATGCATTTCAGCATCAAGCAGAAAAATTTTGTCTATCTCTTCCAGAAACCGTAAACTAAAATTTTTGATTCAAAATTTACTAACAAAATATCGCTTTCAACTTGAAAAAATTACGTTTTTCTTTAAGACTAACCCAACTTGGATATGGATATGGTTAAATAGTGTTGGCATAAGTTGTAAGCGAACCTCTAAAAATGACCGCAACTCCTGAAAAATCAAAGAAAAGAAAATACAAATCATGTCAGATGTTCAACAAACATTTATTAGTCAATAAAATTAAGCAAAATGTTGATTAAATTTATTAGCTTCGATTTTTTCTACAGGTAACTCAGCTCAACTGAACTTAAATGAGAATTGCATGTTGTGATATTGGGCTTGAATTAGCAAGAATAATTTTGGTTTGAGGTTTGTGATTCCAATTTGGTCTTAAAACAATCAAAATTTCTCAGACGTCCTCCTGGTTCTTTTTCTTCTGATACCGGAACTTACTGTTTTTTTTTGTTTTTTAAATAAAAGAATGAACGAACAGATTTTAAAACTACCCCAACAGGCAAAAAAAATCAAATTTTAGTAAATTTGAATATATGTACAAAAAAAGAACCAGAGAAGTTCAAAACTAAAAATAAATCAAATTGGCGTAGCCAGGATTAGAGTTGATTGGCAAGTATAAACTTCCAATCAAAATCAAAATGAAAAATGAGAGATTTGAGGCGAAGGTTTTAGACAATCACTGTTTTTCATTGACCAAGTGTTTGCAATCCAGAGTTTTCGGTGCGCGGGTCTCTCATTTTTTTCAATAATGATTTCAAATTTTTTACTGATCTGATGCTCAGCTAAATCTAAACAAACTCGCTCTTTATTCTTATCCCTAACAATTTGTTGTAAATCTTTTGATTACAGCAACACTAGCTGAAACGGGTAATATATCATTTTCGAAAAAGTTCTGACTATGAATGAAGTCTTTCTTAAAAGATACAGTTTATTGTGACTAAGGTAATTTGAAAGTATGTCAAATTCTTGAGAGGTCCTTCAAAATCCAATAAAAAAGCTCAATTAATTAGAGCTGACACTTTTTTTGAGAAAGTTAATTTTTATCTAGAGAAAAAACTGTTTTTTTTTGTTCACCAATCGCTGATGTCACTAGAGGGCATTTGTATATCCAGCCAAACTAAAAAACCAAAGAGCCACAGCTATTTTTTATTCTCAGAGTCGAGAAACACATTGTTATAATCCAAAAACTTTTCACAGATGCTTCTCATTTCACCATGGCAGCTTGCATAACTATCCGAATTTCGAACAAAAAGCATAAAAAGGCTTATTTCATGATTAGAAGAACAAAAGGAAAAAGCAAATTATCGTTTGTTCGAACAAAAATAAGGAAATACTGTCAAAAACAAACGCTCAACAGTGGCACCAACTACCAGGTTACAGGAACCCAGCTTCAAGATATTTTCCTCTACAAGATGTGAAACAAATTTGATTACAACCACCAGAAATTTTACTATTACCGAGAAAAAAAATGATCTGAATCACAGCGCAGCCAGACTCAAGTACGCAACAGGTTAACACAGAGTCTTTTTATTTCGACTGTGCAGCATAAGCAAAGACTATACTTTACGAGCAATCGCAAGAAACTAGCTTCCTCGCAAACTCAACACACTAGCCTTCGGCAAACCATTGAACACCTTGCCACAGATAAAGCCTTGACACCAAAGACGCTATACTACCCTGATGACTAATAATGGATATATTCGAAAATTTCACCAATTCCTTGTGCAACTATGTATCCTATTTTATTGCACCAAAATGAACTATCAATTGGACTGATAATTGAACATGCTCATGAAAAGTGCGTGCACCTCAGCACTAATTTTATTCGGAACTACTTGCAGCAAAAATAGTCATTTTGAGACTTACAAAAGCTTTGAGGCAAACTCATCATCATTGATTCTTCTGCCCCCTTTTTCGAAGTAAAGGATAATTTCTGTTTTATGGCTAATCTATCTTCTCAGGGATGCCACGGCTCGGAAAAGTATGCAATTCCCTTCAAGAAAAATGGATTGGATAACACAAGTCCATCTACATTGCTCGAAAACAAACTAAAAACAAAATTTACATTTAACTTTTCACACGCCTTGCACTTGCCATTCACTAACACGCGTGCATTTCACTTGGAAGCCACAGAAAATCTCTGAACGGAAAACTGCTCAACAACATTTCGAAGAATTATGACTTGATTTGGAGCAGGGAAACTAATTCATCAGTTAATGCAACATGTTGTGTAGCTGCTACTTATGCAACAGCCACTCAATTTCGACCAAGACCCCACTTTAGTGATTTATGAAATAGCTACTCAATTTCGACCAAGACCTCATTTTAAAAGGATATGTGCCAGAATTGCCTCCAAAATAGAACAAGCTCTTCTTATGAATTTGGGATCTGACAGTGTCTCAGGAGTTTTCTTTTCATCTCTACTAGTCGAATGTGAAACTCTAAATAATTATACGCCACTGATGATCAATTACTACTTGCCTCGAAACATTTTTCGCTCGAATGGCCATTCATCTACTCTCCTTCAAATTGTTTCTACTCACAACCAAGCACAAAAAACTTGACTACTAAACCCTAGAAACTAACAAAAGGTCGACTGGACATCTTTTGGAAATGACTACACAAAGAGTACGCTCTAATTTTGATCGAACGGACCAAGTGGATTCAAATAAGAAAGTATATAGCAATCCAACTTCGTGTGTACTCTAAGCATTTGGAACAAGTGTAAGACTTTTGAAGTGTCTACCGGTCCGGGTGGCATCGCGCGCTCATGGGTAATCAAAACTGTATTAGAAAAATTCACTTTGCCCACTGTGAAACTTGCCATAGTTGAAAGCAAAACTTGCCTTAGACCTCTTAATCAGTCGTAGAACTAAGCCCCAACCACTCAGTAACTTATTCGGAACTACTTGCAGCAAGTAGTTCCGTAACTTACTGCACTCCCCAAGGGTAATCATGATGGGAAAAAAATTCATATAAATAACTTCAAAAAATAAATTCCAATTCATGATGAGTAAATTAGAAGAAATCGATCAAATTTTTGAAAGATTTAAAAGTTGACTTTTGACACGGTAACAAAGACACTTTATGGCACATGTACCTACAGTCTTAATTACCAGCCAATGAAATTCTTGAATAGCAACTTAACCTTTATTTAATTTTGAGCCACAATAGTTAAGAATCGCTAGCTGGGAGCTGAAGCTCACAACACAGTTATTTAATGAAAAGAATACTAAATGCTTAAAAGAGTAGAAAACTGCAATTTAAACTCTTAATCAATTTTTCACTTCTCATGTCGAAAAAAGATTCATTATGCACAATTGCAAAAAATATATTTCGATCTCCCCTCAAATCTCGCCCATTAAGCTCTAATCAACCAACTATCTTTTAAAGAAAAAGAAGAAATGATAAAACT
Organism: Symsagittifera roscoffensis; assembly: GCF_963678635.1. Lineage (NCBI taxonomy): Eukaryota > Metazoa > Xenacoelomorpha > Acoela > Convolutidae > Symsagittifera > Symsagittifera roscoffensis. The sequence continues at coordinate 19,793,978 of NC_087069.1, forward strand.
TCAAAACAATTGACTATTGTTCAATTTTTCTTCATTACTTCAAATATTTCCCTCACTTGAAAAGTAAATATTGCTTCTATCAGCATATAGCAGCGTAAGAGCAATTGCAGAAAATAAAAATGGCTAACAAAAAAACACTTGCCGAAACATCAAATCGGAAGATGATTGTCATCAATTAGCCAACCCCAAAACTCAAACCGCCAAACTTCACACCATAACTTCACGAAGTACTGACAGGTGAAATACTTTTTTTAAACTCAGGTCGTCCAGTCGTTGCCAATGGTATAAATTTCTTTTCAAAAATAGAATAGAAGTAAGGAAGTTAAACAGAAAAAACCAAACCGAGCAAAAATTTTCAGATTTAAATATTTGCTACAGAGTAATAAGAAATTGGATCTTTGGATCATTTTGTACGCATTTCAGCATCAAGCAGAAAAGTTTTTTCTATCTCTTCCAGAAACCGTTAACTAAAATTTTTGGGTCAAAAGTTACTAAAAAGTTATCGCTTTCAACTTGAAAAAATTAAGTTTTTCTTTAAAAATAACCCAACTTGGATATGGATATGGTTAAATAGTGTTGGCATAAATACTAAGCGAACCTCTAAAAATGACCGCAACTCCTGAAAAATCAAAGAATAGAAAATACAAATCATGTCAGATGTTCAACAAACCTTTATTAGTCAATAAAATTAAGGAAAATGTTGATTAAATTTATTAGCTTCGATTTTTTCTACAGGTAACTCAACTCAACTTAAATGAGTATTGCATGTTGTGATATCGGGCTTGAACCTGCAAGAGTAGTTTTTGCTTGATGTTTTAGATTCCAATCTTTCTTAAAGCAATCAAGTTTTATCAGTTGTTGTCCTGGTTCTTTTTTCTTCGGATGCCGGAACTTGGTGTTTTTTTTTGTATTTTAAATAAAAGAATGAAGATAAAATCAAATTGGCGTAGCCAGGACTGGAGTTGGTGGTAAGCTTAAACTTCCGATCAAAATCAAACTGAAAAATGAGAGATTTGAGGCGACGTTTTTAGACAATCACTATTTTTCATTGACTAAGTGTTTGCAATCCAGAGTTTTCAGTGCGCGGATCTCTGATTTTTTTTTCAATAATGATTTCAAATTTTTTACAGATGCTCAACTAAATCTAGACAAACTCGCTTTGTATTCTTATCCCTAACAGTTTGTTGTAAAGGTTTTCATTGGAGACACATTAGCTGAAATGGGTAATATGTCATTTTCGAAAAAGTTCTGACTATGAATGAAGTTTTTCCTAAAAACTACAGTTTATTGTGAGTAAGGTAATTTGAAAGTATGTCCAATTCTCGATAGGTCCGTCAAAATCCCATAAAAAAGCTCAATTAATTAGAGTTGACACTTTTTTTGAGAGAGTTAATTTTCACCAATCTAGAGAAAAAAAAGTTTTTTTTTGTTCACCAATCGCTGATGTCACTAGAGGGCATTTGTATATCCAGCCAAACTAAAAAACCAAAGAGCCACAGCTTCTTTTTATTCTCAGAGTCGAGAAACACATTGTTATTTACCAACAATTTTTCACAGATGCTTCTCATTTCACCATGGCAGCTTGCATAACTATCCGAATTTCGAACAAAAAGCATAAAAAGGGTTCATTCATGATTAGAAGAACTAAAGGAAAAAGCAAATTATCGTTTGTTCGAACAAAAATAAGGAAATACTGTCAAAAACAAACGTTCAACAGTGGCACCAACTACCAGGTTACAGGAACCCAGCTTCAGGATGTTTTCCGCTACAAGATGTGAAACAACTTTGATTACAACCACCAGAAATTTGACTATTACCGGGAAAAATTTTGATCTGAATCACAGCGCAGCGAGACTCAAGTACGCAACAGGTTAACACAGAGTCTTTTTATTTCGACTGTGCAGCATAAGCAAAGACTATACTTTACGAGCAATCGCAAGAAACTAGCTTCCTCGCAAACTCAACACACTAGCCTTCGGCAAACCATTGAACACCTTGCCAGAGATAAAGACTTGACACCAAAGACGCTATACTACCCTGATGACTAATAATGGATATATTCGAAAATTTCACCAATTCCTTGTGCAACTATGTATCCCATTATATTGCACCAAAATGAACCATCAATTGGACTGATAATTGAACATGCTCATGAGTCAAATTCTCAATAGGTGCGATAAAGTCCAATAAAGAAGCTCAATTAAGTGGAGTTGATTCTTTTTTGAGTGAGTGTTTTGACACAAGAAAAAAAAAATTTTTGTGCAATAATCGCTGATGACACTAAAGGGCAGTTGTATATCCAGCTAAACCAAAAAAAATAACGAGCCACAGCTTCTCCTTTGCTTTATTAATTTGCAACATGTTTTCACCGATGCTTCTCCTTTCGCCAAGGCAGCTTGCATGTCCATCCAAGTTTCGAATAAATTGCATAAAAAGTCTTCATTTATGATTAGAAGAACCAAGGGAAAAAGAAAAATTTCTATTATTCGAACAAAATTAATAAAACAGTGTCAAAAACAAATGATCAACAATGGCGCCAACTCCCAGGTTACAGGAACCCAGCCGATCAAGCTACAAGAGGTTTTCCGCTACAAGATATGAAACAACTTTGATTACAACCACCAGAATGTTTATTTTACCGGAAAAAATTTGGTCTGAATCACAGCGCCGAGACTCAACTACAAAACAGGTTAACACAAACTCTTTTAAGTTCGACTGTGCAAAGCAGGCAAAGACTATACTTTACGAGCAATCTCAAGGAATTAGCTTTCTCGCAAACTCAATGCACTAGCCTCCTGCATACCATTGAACAACTTACCACAGATAAGCACAAGAGACCAAAGAGGCTTTTTTACCCTAATGATTTTCATGGATGGAAATAATGTTCTAGTGCGCGGTCGGTTGAAAATTTCATCAATTCCAGGTGCAACTATGTATCATATTATATTGCACGAAAATGAACTATCAATTGGACTGATGATTGAACATGCTCATGATAAATGCATGCACATCGTCACTGATTTTATACGGATTTACTTACAGCGAAATTGGGGACTTTGAGACTGAGAAAATCATTGAGGCAAACTCTTCATCACTGTTTCTCGTGCCGCCACTTTCGAAGTAAAGGATTAAATCTGTTTTATGGCTGATCTATCTTCCCAGCGGTTCCACGGCCCGGAAAAGTGTTTAATTCCTTTCAAGAAAAATGAATTGGATAGCACAAGTCCATCTACATCGCACAAAAACAAACTAAATACAAAAGTTACATTTGACTTTTCACACGCCTGCTCTTGTCATTCACTAACACGCGTTCATTTCACTTGGAAGCCACAGAAAATCTCTGAACGAAAAACTGCTCAACACCATTTCGAAGAATTATGAATTGAGTCGGAGTAGAGAAACTAATTCATCGGTTAATGCAACATGATCTGTAGCTGCTACTTATGCAACAGCCACTCAATTTCGACCAAGACCTAACTTTAGTGATTTAAGCAACAGACACTCAATTTCGACAGAGAATTCATTTTAGTGATTTATGAAACACCCATTCAATTTCGAACAATAGCTCACTTTAGTAGGGTGTGGGCCAGACTCGTATCCATATTAGAACGAGCTCTTCTTCGGAATTTAGGATCTGACAGACTCTCAGGAGTTTTCATCTCTAGTAGTCGAATGTAAAACTCTAAATAATTCAGCACCACTTATGACCAATTACTACTTACCCCGAAACACTTTTTTCTCGGACGGCCATTCATCTACTCTCCTTCCTATAGTTTCTACTCACAGCAAAGCACAAACAAAATGAGTACCAATCCTAGAAACCAACTAAAGGTCGATTGGACAGCTTTTGAAAATGACAACTCAAACAGTACGCTCCAATTTTGATCGATTGGGCCAGGTGAATTCAAACAAGAAATTATATAGAAAACCAACTTCGTTTATACTCTAAGCATTTGGAACATAGCTAAGATTTTGAAGTGCCTACAGGTCCTGGTGGCATCGTGCGCTCATGGGTAAAAAAAAACTGACATATAAACTTCAACTTTTTTTTATTGGCTGTGAAACTTGCCATAATTGAAAACAAAAATTTCTTAGACCTCCTAATCAGTTGTAGAACCAAGCCCCAAACACTTCGATCACCGTACCTAATTGCAATCCCGAGGCTATTCATGATGTGAAAAATAATTCATAGGAATAACTTTAAAAAATAACAAATTCCAATTCATGATTAGTAAGTTAGAAGAAATCGATCAAATTTTTGAATGATTTTATGACTTTCGACAAGGTAACAAAGATACTTTAGGGCACATGATGTACTTTCAGTCTTAATTACCAGTCAATGCAATCCTTGAATTGCAACCAAACCTTTATTTAATTTTTGAATCATACAACTTAGGTTTAAGAATCGCTGGCTGGGAGCTGAAGCTCGCAACACAGTTGATTACTGAAAGGAATACTAAATGCTTAACAGAGTAGAAAACTGCAATTTAAACTCTTAATTTAATTTTTCACTATGCCCAAGTCAAAAAAAAAGATTCAATGTGCAAAATTGCAAAAAAAATAGTTCGGTCTCCCCTCAAATTTGCTCAAAATTTGTCAATTTGGTTTCAAGTTGAATAAGGATATGGATTGGACATACTGAATCTTTTTTCGAATTGGGCATATTGGAAACTTGAATTTAGAATTCAAAGTGCAAGTCTCTACTGGCCTTGCTTGTCAGTGAAGATTTGGTGTTGGTTCTCTTTTGCCGTTGGATACGAAGCAATAAGCTGCTGATCGCAACGAATATATTTTCAACAGTTTAAAAAATAGCAACAATTGATAAATTAACGGACTTGTAATTATCGAATATAAATAATACTATAAATTATCGAAATCATCAGATAATGGGATTTTCGGAGAAAACACCCTGAACGTCTGCAAGAAGCCTCGTCCCATATATCCATTTGTGCTGAGAGCCACACTCCACTTCAAGCACTGCCTCGGTAGAATCTCCAGCATAATTATATGCTAAACTCCGAACGAAAAGAGTTTGGGGGTCACATCCCAAGTCGAGAAGAATGTCAACCAGATCTGCGTTGTTCTTGTCCGACAATATACCGTCTTGGAACTCTTTATATATCGGCCCCACAAAACCCCAATCTCCCAGTAAAGGTGGTTTCACTCCTAAAATTTACAATTCTTAATAATTTTTTGGCATTTATTTGATAGGAGAAACACATAAGCTCATGTCAAACGGTGAACGAATTTAGGCGGCCGGTTTTATTTGGTCATTTTCAGCGTTTGAAATAAAAATGGTCGTTTGCCACAGATACCTTGACGTCAATAAAGTGGTCAAACGTGAAGAAAATAGAACTGGTATCACTATTTTGTTTGAGGTTCGTTATCTCTGTTAAGTGTTCAATTCTTCGGAAATCAATTACGCCGCTGAAAGGACAATCCTTAAAAGTATTTGTTATAATGATACCTCCTAAGTGAGCTCAAAAGAAATCAAAATTTAAGTAGCATCCTCAAATTTTCTCACCTGATGTTGTTACCAGCAGACACATCACGGCCGCTCCAATTGTAGCTAAACATATTTGAATGAACTATAATGATTTCAAATTGAATCTTTCTTCGGAAACTTATGTTAAAAGAGGATTAAAATTAAATACTGGAAGTTTGGGTTTAAAAAAGCATCAGCCGCATATGAGGTAAGGTTTTTCCCCGTAGTAAACGTCAGAAAACGTAATACATATTTAAAAACTTTACCTACCAAAAAATTCAGCGGAAAACTTCATTCTCGAAAGTTTTCCGCTGAATTAGAAACGTTCAGAAAACGTAATACATATTTAAAAACTTTACCTACAAAAAATTCAGCGGAAAACTTCATTCTCGAAAGTTTTTTGAAATAGATTAGATTTTGAGCGAAACTATAATATTTCCCGATCTCTTTAACTGTTTCCCGCTATTGTTAAAAGGGGACTCGCAATGCTGAACCATTGATTTAGTTCATTATAGCGTTGGTTATTCTCTAAAAGATACCATAGGGGTAAAAAAGTTAAAGAGATCCGTATTTCATACCAAACAGTAATTTAACAATTGCTATAATGAGTTTCTGTCAATTTGGAAATCATAAAATGTCGATCCTGAAACACTAAAGCATAAGGTAAGTCTATTAGGTTGGGTCGAACCTCAAGCAGAGTCTATCAAAATTCACAGACAGGTTGTGCTGAAAATTTTAACTAGCCAGTATAATTATTTTCTAACCCAGTTCCCGCAAATTGAAAGGCCAGATTTCAAAAAATAGTTAGGATTTCATTTATTTACTAACAATTTCATCATTTACTAACAATCCTCATTTGTTCACACTGAACTAATTTTTAGGCAAATTGCGACCTTTTTCAACGCAAGTGTTTTTTGAAATGGGGACTTTAATCAAGGTTTTGAGCGGCATTTTTTGTTATACTTCTGGTTTCTCTAAGATAAGAACTTCAATTTTACAATATTAAAATCATAAAATTAAACTTGATATTAAAAAAGAACATGATTATAGAACATAACTTTACAATAGAAGTTTATTGCAACTACTAGTTGAAAAAAGTTGGCGGCTTCATCCTCTCGAAAAACATCGGAAAAATTTTTATAGTTTCTTTTCTTTAGACAAAAATACCAGTGCCGGGAGTTTTTACCAGCTAATTGCGCATCAACTGGATATTTTTCTTAAATTACAAAATTTTTGATGAATTTTCCGAGTTATAAAATTTTTATGTTTTGATAATGTTTGTTTATAATTGAGTTTCCCTTTACAAACATTTTTTTTGAACAACTTATTTCGATAAGCACTACTTCTTATGCACGAAGGTAACTGATTTTTATACTGACCATGTCAAGCTGATATATCAACCTTAATATCCACTTACTTTAAAGTCATAACAATTTCATATCATCAGAATAAAAACGGATTGACGGGTAGTTTTTCTGGATTCATCAGTCTATCAGTGAGTAATCATTCTACCTGCTAAAATTTGACTATCTGAAAATTGAAGTTTTTAGCAATCTTTCAGCATTCTAAAATTTGATTTAAAGAATTTAAATTTTTTACTCTAAAAATGTGAACTTGAAAACACGGCCTTTTTATTATAGCCATTTGCAAATACCAGAAAATAAATAAAAATTATGCTTTAAAACAAGCAAGAGCTTCAACAGACACGTTTACGATAGAAGACTTGACTATGATAAATCTGGAATTCGTCGTGATAAAAGACATTTTTCCAACAGTTTCGATTTTGTCGCTTTTATCCATGTTTTATGTCATAAGTCGCGCAGGTGTGTCTATACCAGCAATCACTTATTTTGAACTGTACTGAAAAAAAACATATAAATATTTTTTTCAGGCCAAGAAAAAACATTTGAAACATATTACGAGGCCAAATTGTGCATTTTGTGAATTGTAAGCAAATTCCACAACAGGCAAAAATCAAATTGCTTTTTTTCGCAAAAATCAAATTGCGAAGTCATTGCTATTTTTCTTTGATCTTCGCTACTGTTTTGGTTTCCACGGTCAAATAGCTAAAACACTGTGTTGCCCAAAATCGGTTCAAAAACAGACAACTTTGCGGAATCCGCAACAAAATATGTGGAAACCGGAACCATTTTGTGCTATCCATAAACAAATCATAGTATATGCGTTAACTAAACATCAGCTGTAGTGGAATTCGAAAAATGTAAGCGAAATCCGCACAAATTTGCGGAATCCTTTTACATTTGCGGAATCCGCTTACAATTGCGGAATCCGGTACAACTACCTACATTCGTTCGTTGCGAAATCCGCAACAAATTTATTGAGCTGAAAAAATTAACGATACAGCTTTTTGTACGCGGAACCCAGAAAATTTTGTAGGAGGAATTCAATTACATTTGGAACATGTTTAATGACTTGTCTCTGGAAACCGTGAACATTTAGACACAAAATTGTGCGATTATCCAGTCCACAGTTTGGCCTCGTAATTCAATTGTGCTCTTTGGATCAACTAAAAGCAAAATTGAACACTTTTCATTTTGTATTGTAATTTGTGTTTAGGAAAAGTGCCAGAGGTTCCAAGCTCCGAAAAAAAAACTAAAAATTTTTTCTGTTCATATCAAAGTTTTTGAAAAAAAAATTAGTGCAGGGAGATTCTTCAGCAATTGGTGCATCAATTGGCTGTTCATTTTAGACTGCACTTCCTTAATGACTATTCAAATTTTAAAAAATCAAACGATTTTAGTATTTTTGTTTGTTTGTTTTTGTTTTTATCTTGTATGTCTTTTTTGACCAAATTAATTTGATGAGCAATGACCATTTATGCTAAATGTCGACTGATCGCTTAGACTGATTATATAAATTTGATATATCAACCTGAATATTCACTTACTATCAAAGTATTACAACTTTAACTTAGCTGAAAAAAAACCTTCTACCTGCCTAAAGTTTGATCAATTAAGAATTTTTGGTGACCATTCAGCAGACAAAAAATTGAAATTGAAAACATTATTAGTCGTAAAATAATCACCTGGAATAACCACCACCTTTCCACAGCCTGCTGCGTTGACTCGGAAAGAATGAAAGTCAAATGGAACAATAAAATTGAAATAATCAAATAATCTTTTAAAATAATCAAAAGTTAACAATTTTTTGCCTAGCTCTTCTACACAAAAAATCTCTTTTTTTTTGTAATTTAGTTTTTGTTGAGTTATGGTATGATTGTTTTTTTGAATGTTTTATTTTTGTTAGGAAATGAAAAATCATGCCCGAAGTCGTTCTGAGTTTATCAGTCTTGTTTAGTTTCGGGAAAAGGACTTCTCACATTATAGAGAAGTCAATTACGAGTTATTGGTTCAAATTAAGAATACGATTTTATGCGATGTCACGCAATGTCAAATTTCTTTAAGCACAAATTCCAGTGCC
>NC_087069.1:19803103-19827171 GCF_963678635.1 Symsagittifera roscoffensis
TTGTCGGATCAAATTAAGAACATGATTGGATATCGCAGGATGTCCAGGCAGTATCCCGCGATGTCATATCACGAGGTTAGATCTCACAGGCTGTTAACTTTCCAGATATAAAGAAACTGTTTTTCTTCTTACTTTTTGCTCTCTAACTCAACTGTTGATTTTACCTCGTTTTGCTGCCAACCGGTGAAAAGTATTAATTATCAGTTTTTACTGTCTTCTTAATACTAAACCAGGTCAATTTCAGATGAACTGAAACAACAGTCAGTGGTAGGAGCGACTTGAACTGTGAATTTTTTCTGGAATCAGCCAGCAAGATGTCAGTTTGTATCCAATCTACCAGTCAAAATTGTTTGACTAAAAATTGAAATCTTAAACCTTTTTTGTAATAAAAGCTTTTTTTTTCAGCAAAATTATGTTGGACCTTTTTACATAAATTTTTTTCTCAAAAAAGGTCAAAGTCAATGACTTAAGATTTTAATCTTTTCAATGTCACTGTAAAGCTTTTAATTTTAGTGGAATATAAATCAACCTGAAATATTCTTCCTTAAATTACTTTGAAGTATCATAAAATAAGTAAGTACTAAGATAGAAAAGTATCAGGTTAAAAGAGCTTGGCTGAAAGGAAAAAAAATGCTGCTGGCTTGATTCTGGCAAAAGTAGAAAAATTTATTTGATTCGAGTATTTACTTGTGTTATGATTTACTTGTAATTTTTCATTTGAGAATTATTTGTTTCCACACAAAGACTGAAGTTTGATGATTTTCAAAAATCACACGAATACAACCCTAAGCAGAGAGAGTGAGTTGTTTTGATAGACAGTTTGCATGTTTTTCGCAACACTAAGTAAAAACTTTGATCTGTTAAAACTTAAAGAGAAAAAAATTAAGCGGCGCGACCCTATTAAAAGACTTAAGCGGCGCGACTTAAGATAAGACTTATGCGGCGCGACCTAAGAAAAGACTTAAGCGGCGCGACTTCAGAAAAAGACTTAAGCGGCGCGACTTAAAAAAGACTTCAGCGGCGCGACTTAAGAAAAGACTTAAGCGGCGCGACTTAAGGAAACAATTAGGTGGGGCGACTTAAGAAAAGACTTAAGCTAAGACTCAAGCGGCGCGAGTCAAGAAAAGACTTGAGCGACGCGACTTAAGAAAAGACTCAAACGGCGCGAGTCAAGAAAAGACTTAAGCGGCGCGACTTAAGAAAAGACTCAAGCGGCGCGAGTCAAGAAAAGACTTAAGCGGCGCGACCTTAAAAAAACTTATGCGGAGCGACCTAAGAAAAGACTTAAGCGGCGCGGCTTAAGAAAAGATTTAAGCGGCACGACTTAAGAAAAGACTTAAGCGGCGCGACTTAAGAAAAGACTTAAGCGGCGCGACTTTAAAAAATACTTCAGCGGCGCGACTTAAGAAAAGACTTAAGCGGCGCGACTTAAGATAAGACTTAAGCGGCGCGACCTTAAAAAAACTTATGCGGCGCGACCTAGGAAAAGACTTAAGTGGCGCGACTTAAGAAAAGATTTAAGCGGCGCGACTTACGAAAAGACTCAAGCGGCGCGACTTAAGAAAAGACTTAAGCGGCGCGACTTAAAAAAAGACTTCAGCGGCGCGACTTAAGAAAAGACTTAAGCGGCGCGACTTCAGGAAACAATTAAGTGGGGCGACTTAAGAAAAGACTTAAGCGGCGCGACTTAAGATAAGACTCAAGCGGCGCGAGTCAAGAAAAGACTTGAGCGACGCGACTTAAGAAAAGACTCAAGCGGCGCGAGTCAAGAAAAGACTTAAGCGGCGCGACTTAAGAAAAGACTCAAGCGGCGCGAGTCAAGCAAAGACTTAAGCGGCGCGACTTAAGAAAAGTCTTAAGCCGCGCGACTTAAGAAAATGCTTTTGGTGTTTTCCTCAGTCGCGCATGTCGCGGCGGTTTATTCTCAGTCGCACCGGTCTGAAATTAAAAATTTTCAGTCGCGCTGGTCACGCCATTACCTTTGGTCGCGCCGGTTCCGTCGGTGTTTTTAGTCGCGCCGGTCGCGGTGGTTTTTTTCAGTCGCGCCCGTGTTCAATTGCCAATATAAAGTCGCGCCAAACTGGAATTGCCAAATTTGAGTCGCGCCGGTCTTTTCTTAAGTCGCGGACCTCGACACGGGTAGCAAATGCCAAAATTATTTGAACTCCTAAATGATGTAAGTTTGGAGAAAAAGTTGCATTTCACGATCTTAGACGGAGGGGGAAGGAAAAGACACGCACTTAATTTCACAAAAGTTCATATGGTCTCGCCCAATTGCAAAAGGCGATTAACAGTACCGCAAAAAAAACAATGCCAAGAGTGCAGGCTGTTTGTTTTGCCTCTTTGTTTCAAAATTGGACGATTCAGACTGAGAAAAATTATGGACAAATAATCTAGATCATGAATACATGGCACTGAAGATCTCCAAATAAAAATTTGCAAAAATTTGAAGCGCCAAATTGGTTTTCTAATTCGATATAGTTTTAGTATTTCGTATTCGCTTCGATTTGCAAGAAAGTATGCTTCGGACAAGCAGATGTTGCATTGAAACTTCAGAAGCCACTGAGCTTATACGACTGCCAACATATTAATTCAGATTCTGTTTCTCTGAATCAAGGTCTTTTGATTATAAACAATTCAGATGAAACTATTAAAACAAGATACCAGAAAACGGAATTTACTTAAAAACGTCTTTAAAATTCTTCGAAAGGATTTAAATATGCACTTAGAATGTTTGCAATAGAAAAACAGCATCGAAATAAATCCGATGACTGATGTGAGTTAGTATCATTCAAAGAAATGAAAATAAATTTTTGACTTTTTTCTCTTCTTTTTTACTCAAACTTATTATGAGAAAAAACCCTCAACTTTTGAAATAAAATCAGTTTTAAGTAAGTTTTACTTTGCTAAAATTTGTGCCATTCCACTAGAAGGCACAGCCAAATCTTCCAATAGCTGTTGAAAACGTTACGAAACATTTTAACAAGGAAGTTTAGATGAAAAGAAAGGTTCAGATGGTTCTAGAATTTCAAAATATAAAGTTCCGATTTGCAATCTGGCATTTCCGAGAAATTTCATAGGTGACATATTTGGAGGGTAAAGTTACAAACATAGAACAGTCGAGTACCAGTCCTAAAGCAGTCGAAGAAGAGATAAATTGAAAGTAGAAAAGAAGCTTCCTGAAAAGCAAGACTCGCAAAATACGAATATTATCTCCTGAAAAGAATGAAGCTGGAATATTCATTGGCAAATTCGAAATCGACCCGAACTGTCTTGATCCTGAAAAAAGGCCGGATAACGGCGTTATCCTCCAAGAAGTGTGAGAAGGGAGGCCCGGCGCCTACAAACCATTGATTAACTAACAAAGACATTTTAACTACTGGAACAACCTGAAGATTTGATTTCAGCTGTACTTATGCGATTTATTTCAGTGCAAGAGTAGTAGAGCGCGAGGAAAGGGTCAATATGTTTCTAATGGACCCGATATGTAACTGACAGTAAAAATAACAAAATCAATGGTTTTGGACCTTTTTTTTGTCAAAATCATATTGTCTGGGGAATCATGACCCAGCTATTTTTTTTTGTTGACATTTCTGTTTTACCGGAGGGTATGAACCAACCTGTTGAAAGCTCGGACAGAATAATAGGTGAAAAAACATAAACCCGTTTCTGTCATTGATCTAGGATTTAAAAAAACTAAAAAGAAAGCGCGAATCTAATCAAAAAGAGTGTATAACTAAGAAAAAGTCAGAAAACAATTAGCTCAAATCAAACAAGAACAAAAATTATGCAAACACAAATAGGCCCAAAAAGCACAATATCTGAAATGACAGTTTATAAATTGTTTTGGAACAGTAACCCACTCATTTTTGCTATTCGCTGTTGTAACAGTTTGATTTAGATGGTACCTGAACAATAGATCAAACGTTTTGGTTGTTTGCTAATTACCATCACTGTAGTGGTAATCGAGTATTTCAACAAGTCATTGACTAATATAAGGTAATTTGACGGTAGTTCGGCAAGCGGACAGAAATTCTCCACACACCTCAGAAGTCAACAAGGACAGCTAGACTGACTGATGGGTATCGAAAGTTTCGGTTTCGTTCGAGTACTAAATCTAAAAACCTAGATTATTAGAGATACTTCCTTTTGCACACTCCATCAATTTTGACTTTCCGAGTCAGTCGTTTCGATTTGAATACCTCAGAGAAAGAGAGGACTTAGTAAAGGTAACTAATTTTTTTTGATGTTTTTTTTTTCAGTATTATGTTTCTTTAATTCCTCTTTTAGACCCAAATAACCCACTTTTGGTGGTGAAATGAAATTCTTTTGACTCAATCGTTACTTACAAAGTTTAAAAGATCCAAACTTTTTCAAACGAAAAAAGCATCTGCGCAGTAAACTTTCGCGTAATTCATTTTTCTATCAAAATAAATTAAAAGCGGAGAAAAAAACTCAGAGAAAAATTGAGACAAGCAAAATTTTTTATTGAGATTTTTGGTTTAATTTTTTTTTACAAAAGATTTTTGGTTTAATCTTTTACCTAAGTCAATCTATTTAAAAAGCCAATTTTTGTTGAATCAGGGCAGCAAAATTGGTTAATTATAAGGTTACCGAAACTTTGTTTTCAAAGGTACTTTTTTCTAGTTCGTTTTTTTGCAAGTTTTCGATAGTGTTTAGTGCTACTGCGCTTAATTGAAAGATTTTTACGCTCTTTAAGCAGAAATGTAAAAAGATTCTCTGAAAACCTATCTAGAGGGTGAAAAATACCAAGTAAGGAAATAGAAGATAGGTTTTGTTAGTTACTGAAAGATCAACTAACCGATCGGCGATCGGAATAGTTTTCGATTGCGTTTTGAATACTTCTTGGCTTAAGTCTTTGAACCAATCGGTAAAATTTTTTGAAACTTTTCCTGTTTTTTTTTCTTACCATCTTAGGCCAAAAGACTCTAAAAACACGTGTTTTTAGAACTTCACGTTTCGGAGGAACCATTTTGGTCGTACCCTCTGGACCGAAGATCTTGTTACAAAACACTAAAATTAATTTTCGCTTCCAATCCCTCATGTTTCGTGAATTTTGGGATACCCTCTCAGTCATCCTCTGAGAAACAATAAGCACCGTAAAATCCTTTCGGAGCTTTACACACCCTCCGATGTGGATTATTTCCAACACAGCACGCTTGTTTTTGGTCATTTGTACCAGACCTTTTATTGAAAAACTCAGAAAAAAAATCCAAAAGCTTCAGAAATTTGTGGTAGCCTCCTTTTAACCTTAAAGAGAAAAATCAGCACCGTAAAATCAGCTTGGAGGGTTAAAAATCCGCTTGGAGGGAATTTAAAATTTAGACTGCATTTAAAAATTCAATCCTTTAAATTTTTGACACCTCTGAAACCCCTTAGAAATAAAACAGAAGTTTTATCATTCTCTGGGTAGACTACTAAGAATAAGTGGGCTAGTTGACCCAGCAAGTGGCGATCAACTTTGAATTGCCGATTGGGTTTATTAGAATACCCCAATACTTTTTCAATCGTAATTTCTCGTTGTGTAGTTACCTTGAGCCACAATCTTAATACGGATACACTTAGTAGAAGACCTCAATGTGTGTAAAAGTGCGAAACACTCACTTGCTAGTAAACTGATTATCCCCTACTCTCGTACATATGGACCGTCCGAAAGTGGGAGATTGTTTGACAATATTTGCCGTTAGTGTAAGTTTCTGATCAAGATTTTATTTCGAGCTAGTTAGTAAGACATCTCGGGCAATCACAGGACAGAAAGAGGAAGACATCGGTCAGTCCGATAACAACAAGGAACTCACTTCTTTTATTTAGATCGTTCCAATTGAGAAAGTGTACACACATCATCACTTGATAATTCGGTGACTTGATAACTCTGCAGCGGTAATTTGATATTGATACGTGGAATCTCTGTCAAATTTTGGGTGTTTTGTTAGAAAAATTCGTTTTTTTAAAAAAAAGTTTTCTATTAATCACTGTGTTTTTGTGTTGATTTCACGTAGTATTGTAGATGAAGGACTTGACTGTGAAACTTTAATCTGTTGATACTGAGCGGACGCTTCGACTAATTTGAGACTTTCCAAAAAACATATTATTTCAAAGAATATTCTTTCTTATCAAAGAAAAGAAAAGTTTTGGGCAAAAAAATGGTGTCCTCTGCTTGTCTTGTGCAATGTCGTCATAGTCTTTGATTTACTTATGCTAAAAGCATTACATGGATCGAAACAACTCCTTTGAGGGTGCAACTAGGATACCCAGGCCTAACAAGGGTAGTAAACGAAGGTTTTGAATGAGATGTAGCCAGACATGCGTGAGCATTACCTATGAAGCTTCGTTTAGTAACACATCAATTGAGGAGTGTAATGATATTTTACTGATTGGAAAGAACCTAAGAAATAAAATAAGTGTGGATAGCCATGACGTCTGAAACATCGAAGCCGGAACGGCTAGTCCAAACCAACTCGACCAATTCGAGGAAGGAGCTTAGACGTTGACCCCACTGGGACCTGACGACCACTAGAACAATGAAAGATCTGGCGAAGAGTTTGAGTGATAGTGACGAAAGGAAAGATTTATACAAAACACGGAATTTGATGAAAATTCATCATTATCAGAGACTATATCTATAGACTCGCAATCCTCTCTAGCCAAGCAGAGTAAGAGGACAATAATGCTAAGCATCTGTCCCAGAGAATAACTTGGAGTCGATGAGCAGATGAGCTTCAAAGCGAGATACGCGGAACGCCTGGCTAGTAGGAACCGATTTCATTGATCAACATGTCGATTTAAGCCCTGGCCAAAAGTCTTCTCTCAGGCTCCCGTTTTTTGGGACCGAATAATCCAGACATGGAGCCAATTCAAGCCCCAGACCAAGCCCCAAACATGATAAGCTCCAGAAACAAAAACTGCAAAAAAAGCTGCGTCTACTTCAACAATGAGAAAATATTGCATGGAATTATTTTGATAACACTTTCAAAGTTTGTCAAGTAAATTGAAGTCTATAGGAAGACTGAGAGATGATGCATCATCGAGCACTAGACTGCAATTGCTCCCGTGTTGTCAAAGTTGTAAAAGGGAGTTGAATTGAATTTTTGGAGAAATAATGGCGGGACTTGAAGAATTGCGACAAGACAAGTCGAGTGAAACTGATAGAGTGGACAAAGAGGCACTACCCGGTTACAAGATGCTGAGCAATGAAGTTATTACAATACGATTGCATGCTAATTATGAACAAACCACGCTGGTTCAGAGGACTGAACAATGTCTAGTCAAAAGCAAGGTTATAGCCAAGGGATGGCGATCAGACCAGAGCGACACTTCAACATGTCGCGCAGGACGAATCCACCGCGGCCAGATGCGGCGAATCCCTCAGTGATGAATATACTATCCATATCCCAATTTAATCTAAATTGGACCTCTCGGCAATGTCACATAAAATCACGATACATGTTTTGATGTTTGAAACGCTCAATAGGTTGTTGAACTTTCGAAATCCATTTAGAAAGGTCAGAGTTCACACAGAACTCTCAATTAGGTTAAATCATACAAGGATGAGCCAGAAGGCATCGTCGAAATCTGGATCGTGGTGTTGGAGCTCGACTTCAAACAGGAGAATCTACCAAAGAAGCAGGAAAGCAAAGCAATGAAAAATAGCCTCAAGGGTACGGCCTTGAATTGTTTAATGACAAAGAGAGCAATTTTAGCATGATATAATGCATGGAAAATTTTCGAGAATTTAAGGAATTGTTTAGGGGCATCAGCTGACAGCAAAACTTGAAAAGAGGCGTCAGCTGGTTGATGAGTTGATTGACAAATTCTTGAACCATTTAGAACTACTGAGAAGGAGAAACAATTGAGAGGGAGAAACACTCGAATTTAAGGACGGTGTGAAAATCATCAAACACAAAACCATGCTCACCACTCACTTCACCTTGTCAGCGGATTGTGTTCCCACGCCAGAAAATTTGAGTATGAAGTCGCCAGAAAATTTGAGTATGAAGTCGCCAGAATACTTGTTAATCTAACCGAGAGCTCGATTTTGCTACAACAATTATGACAATAACAGTGGTATCCTGAACTTCTGGATAAGTCTGACGAAGAGGGTAAGTCGACTATGGGTGAAATAAATTGACTGAGACAGGAAATGGTTTATGATCGTTCCTTCTCAGCAAAAAATGAGAGGCGATAAATCCGTTTCATCATTAAGGTTTGCACGGGGTGAGCCCACATCAGAGAGGACCTTAATGTGAAGAAAGTGTTTATCAGGTATCTTCGAAGCTACAAGGGTCTTGTCTAAATGGAATGAGCTGGAGCTCCTTCGTCGAACAGTCATCTGATAATAGGAGTCAACAGGTTGAGAGACTTTGCAGAAAGTTATGCGGGAAGGCGAGCCACCACGATGCCGTTGGGAAATGATCGTTTACGACCTGGCGTGTGAGCCAAACTGGAAGCCTTACAGAGATTACATTTTGGGCGACTTTCAGTAGCGTATTTGCCCCATTTTCCTGACAGAAACTCTCTGTGGTACCAAGAGATCACATGAAGGGCCCGACCACCGAAGCGAATCAAAGTCAATGAGCAGGAGATACAGACAAAGAGGAAACAATAAACATTTTAGAAAAGAAGTAACAAGACAGGAACGATCTATGCGCAAGTTGGTTGAATTTAAGCCAAAGTCCAGCAACGGGACCATTGGAAATAAATAACACGAATTAATAACCAGAAGAAAGAGGAGATTAAGCACAATACAAGGGCGCACCATTTGTCACCGGACATTCTGGCTACAATGAATTCGAACACGCGGTCCAGGACAACAAAAATCAAATAACTCTAAAAGCCAAGTGAGCCCGCAGCACCTTCGCGGGTGGAAGTGAATGAAACAAGAATTCGGTTCAGATTTTTCATTCCCAACTCACAAACCAATCACCAGCCAAAAGGAGAGGCGATATCTTTTGTTGCACCAGAAGGAATGTACGGGGTGGAGCACACAGTGAAATCACGCGTGAGTGACATCAGCAATGACTACGCAAGGCCTCGGACCACCCAAAGTCTTGTCTAAACGGAGTGAGCTGGAACACCGCGCTGCCTCTGCGAACAATCTATCCGGGTAACAGCCCTGGTGAAGATTTGATGCAAACATAAATGGACCGGAAATCCACCGCAATCTCCTTCGGTGGAGCCTCATTGGCTCATAATAAAAAGACGATGGATCTCCAGGGTGGAACAATATTAGATAGTTAGTGATAACGATAGGCACGAATGACACCTCTAGGCTACCTATCACGCATCAAAGCAATCAGGAGCACCTAATTTATAAAATGAAAGAGAAATGAAGAGAAAGACAAGCCAAGGGTCAATGTTTAATGTACCATACCACCAAATGTCAGTTACCGACTTGACTAATGCCAATGAGACTCATTAAAACGCTATGATTAAAAACATAGTTAAATGTTATCAAAACGAATTGAGAGTCACGGACAAGGAAGCCACTTTGCGATTAACTGAAGATTGCAACCTGACCAGAGATGGTGTCCACTTCACCGCACACCAAAGAAGAATATGAATTATTGATGCAATTGAAGAAAAGATTAGGGAATTACAGGCCCAATTAACAAAAAAGACACCTAAATCTGCAATGAAAGAGAAAGCTGTCAATCCTGAGCCACACGATAGTCGGCTTGAAGCTATAAAACAGGAAGTATATTTGTAGATATATGAAGTATATGAAGTTGATAATTAAATATACATGTGACATAGAGATTGGAGACTGTCCCCGCTCATCGATGGCTATTCCTTGAAACAAGGTTTAGAAGGCCTAATGATCAGAATCCAACGAGTTTTCAGGTATAAACAGCTTCCTTTCTCCCATCCACCAGTGGCTCCAGTCACGCAAGGGAGTTTTTGAGTGAGCCCCACGACGGTAAAAACGCAGTAGCAACCAATTATAAAAGCGCATTGTTGTGGAATAGACCGAACCTAGTGTCTGGAATCGATACAAGAAGGACTTGACCAAGTAACTCAATGAGAAGAAGCTCACATGTCGGCCGAATGCGATAACAATGCTCGAAGGAAGGTCAATAAAGTTTCATTGATGCCCGATACCTGGCGTGGATTGATTCAAAGTGAAACAGGAGCAACTGCGAGTTCTTATTGCGACAACTACGAGAGTTTTTATTGCGTTAGATGGGTTGAATTGTAACAATACGATAGGGCCCACAAATTTAGGTCGTTGATCGACGTCCGTCAACATGTGAGGGAAAAAAGTGAACGAGTCGAAAGGGCAAATCTCTCGGGAAAAAAAGCCAAATAACAAACGCAGCAAAGAGTTCAGGCAGTTTTCTAAGTCCACGTTTCAATAAGCTAGATAACGTATCTGAGACTAGCCTCGGACAAAGCCGATGATGACGACGAAAATTGTGAACTTTTTGAGCAAAAAAAAGGCTAAAACTTGTTTGCCGCCGTTGACCTCCTCGAAATGAAAAAAAAAAGAACAGCTGGCGCAAACGACCACCTGTGAAGCCGAGATTTTCCGGATAGCCTCATTGGCGGTACGACTCCCAATCGCCAGGTGGTTGATGGATCGCTGGAGACATTTTTGAATGCCATGATGAAAGACGAAGAACGGTGAGAAAATGCTCCACGAGAAAGCTCGTCCGGATGATCTTGCTTTTAAAGGCTCAATTTGATGTTAACACTCCTGCCCCAATCAGGATGTCGACACCAACCAAAACTGGATGACGATCACAACTTTCATGGTTAATATATCTCATGGTTTAGAGAAAGAGACTGCAAGCCGATTGCCTAGTGTGAGGATATCGGAAAGGAATGTGATTTCTGTGAAAAACCTCCGAAGAAAGCCGTCGTTGCGTTTGTCGTCGCGTAAGGTTTAGGTTATAAGAGAAGATATTTTCAATAATGCGCCAGACATCATCACTGAAAACCAATCACGACGCTGTTGTTAATGCAAAACGTGATTAGAATGTCCTTCGAGCAGTTAAAGAACCGACTAAAACGAGTAAAAAAGATACGCCGCGTTTCTCACTGGAATGAGAGTGGACTGGACGCCCTCTTTTCTCTTGACATGCCATCCTCAAGCTTCACGACAATTTAAGCCAGCTATGTGAAGGACATCTCTAAAATATCAACTGGCCCAGTTTCGACTCTATATGGAACGTTTGGTCACGAATGTTTTTTAAAAGGACCAGTCCTCCACCTCACGGATGGATTTGCGGAACTTAGACTGGTAGAATTCTGATTTAATCGCCATAACCTAATGTCGGTTGTGCAAAAGATTTACACTGCTGAGGTACCAAGAGCTAGAAACTGCTTCTTGTAAGAAAATGAAAAACTGGAGGAAGTTTTGCTGCATCAGAATAGATTTATAACAGAAGAAGACCAGTCCGTCACCACTAAAAAAGAGATGAATAATTGTGAAGACACGCCGCTTTTAGCGTGCCTAGCTTTGATGATGCGGATCAATCCAGTGGCGCTGATCTTCGGATTGAAAGAATATGCCACAGTGGTCTATGCATCGGCAGTTGTGCGCGCCTTCACTGATACCAGAATAAAGACTTTCATAAACTCAGTGTTTTAGGTCATTTGAGTGTCTGAGGTGGGTTGTTTGTCGTTGAGTTGAGTAGCAAAAACTGAAGGATCTCTCGGGGGATGGTGTATCACTAGGAATAAAATTGAGTCTGACTCGGTTTTGTTGGATTTCAAAAACAAATTAAGGTGTCGGATGGGCTGTGAAGACATGGCCAATATCTAATTAAGTTCGAATTGCTGGAATATTCGCGCAGTAGTATATAGAGCGGCGAGTTTATGGAACGGGTCACGCGGAGACAAGAAATCAGGAAAATTGGTCGGCTGGTTCGGAACCGTTGCCTAGAACATGCCTTGATATCAATTGATTCGTAGGATATGTTTTTGGGTATGGACTCGTCAGCTCATGCTCTCGAATCGGAGCCTCACCTTACGTTGCAGAAAAGTTGAAATGATGAAGCCGGAATATGAAGCCTGCTTCATAGGCTGGAAAAAACCTAACAGCATCGTTTTGAATTCACGTTCCGGATTAATGGAGTCGTCAAAAGATTATGGCCATGTCATCAAAAAACCAGAAACGCCTGATCTGTAGAATGAGGTGTTTTGTGAGTCAGACAATCCATCAAGATGAAATGGCCCAAGAAAGAACTAGTGATAATGCTAGAATTATGAAAGAAAACCGTAGGTTGCACATACACTGTGATAGAGAAAGTGGCTTCTCATGGTGACGACTCAGTCGAGTTCCTCGTAACTGATGAGTTTTTGCATCAAACTGGTGACCTGTATCTACCTGGTTGTCCTGGCTAAGGCGTTGATTTGCGCCACAGATCCTCTGGATATGGACTGAAGCCAGAAATTCAAACAAAAAGCCAAGATGAAGCGACGAGGAAAGATCAAGTAGAGGAGGGACTCATGAACTGAGAATGCGGAAGAGACTCTAGAATGGACCTAGAAGTGTTGGAGGGAGAGTTTTCAGAGTATGAGAGTGACGAAACGGATAAAGTTTACGATTCAAATCAGCTAACGAGCTTTTAATTCCTTCAATGACACCATCACTCTTCATGTCCCCTACCACGGAATCCCCGGCGAAAATCACTCTGGCGGAACCGTCTTCGCTTGGAAAAGTCTATGAAGTAAACTGGACAGAAGCTGCTTAACGAGTCGCCTCGACGGACGATAGTTTGAGATTCACTACAAAAAATCCTTCCTGAGCACGTTGCTGAAAAAGGAGTTAGAGGGATAACAGAGGAAAACAAAAGGAAGACCGAAATTACGTGGACCAGAGTTGTTTTTATGGAAAGGACCTGTGGCGCGATCAGAAGGTATGGGACCCAATTCGTGATGGAAGTGGGCCTAAATCAACCTCCTATGCACTGATAGTTTGCCCGAGTCGGTCCAGCGGACAGTGCCAGCGGGAATCCGATTGCAAGAAAACAGCCTATTAAGAAACATTAGAAACGTGTGAATAACTCTAATTCGATGGCGAGGGTGCAGCGAAGATAAAAGTCAGCAACAGGACGATCAATCCAATATTGACAAAGACGAAGACAATCGGATCATTATCGATGCCATAAAAAATTCTGCCTCGGCGAATTTGGACTAGGGTATTTTAAAGTGATAAATGGAGTGGAAAAAGAGAACAAAGTACCGCCAACAAAATTGGCAGGTGTAGCTTTGACCGCCTCCCAACCGATGGAGAAGGAAAGGATAGTAGCGGACCTGAAACTCAAAATGGAAGCCCGCAGTCAATACGGAAGCAGCTGTTTAGATTACCATAAATCTTCTAAAACGATTAAAGGGCGAGTAAGATTGGAGGAACAACTCAAATTGTTCGAGGGTAGATGGAATTCAGAACACAATGACGACCCCACTGGCGCCTATTTGAGAAAGCCGATGTTGAAAGCGTGAATCTCATTAAGAGGACACCTCATGGCTTGGGATATCAAAACAGCTACAGAGGATTACCTGAGAGCACTATTGGCGGGATCGAAACTGAGTTGGAAAGAGTTTGGAAGAGTGATGTCATCTGATGCCAGCAAACAAGGCTTAGATCATTATCTGTATATTTCCAGGAGGACCGTCCTCCAGAAGCATTTCGATACGAAGATGAACATTGACCACATACGTGAACAAAATTTCAAGCAGTTACATATATTGTGTTTGTTGTGTTTCTGGCTTAATATGAGTTCAGCAAGGGGTTGAGCCAAGCGCAAAGACACTCTAAGCTTTTTCGGGTTGATTCATTTTTAGACAAAGCTCGACGCCTGTGTTGGAGAAATGCTTGGAGAAATGCAGTTAGACAAGAGGCAATTAACCGGAAAAATCCCTGGATGAGAGCCCTGCTGGAGCTCTATCAAAAAATGCTGTTTAAGATACCAACAAAAGGTTGAACACAATTGATAGTTATCAAAAATTGAAAGAAGTGAGAAGATGTTTACACTAAAAGTGAAATGAGAACTGCTGAAAAAGAACCGAAGCTCCAAAGACTCTGTGACATCGGGGAGGTGCAGGTCTTTTCACTATGGGTTAGGTGTTAGGTTTAAGGAAATATCTCCTCAAATGTCTCTTTCACCAAACAGTGAATCTGGAATTCTCTGTAGAGCGAATACGTGAAATGAATTTTTTAATATCCAACAATTGAAAGTGAGTATAATTCTAGAGAAACGAATGACCGAGCCATCAGTTCTACGACTGAATGGATACTTGAGCTGCGACTAAGTTCGTCGGGCGATCTATTGAGGTCCAGCCTGATGACGACGTGGGAGCTCATTAAACTCGTGGATTCCGAGTCCGAAAGCTGAGCCCGGTCCGGGACGTGAGTTCAAAATCTGAACAACGCCATAGAACAAGAACTAGAACCGGAAAAAAGAGACCAAGCTGTACTACATCATGCGTTGGCCTTGACAGTGGAAATCCAGAATGAAAACGAAATCACGGAGCTGCCCAACTGTCCGAGAGTTGTCCGATGGGTTTAGCCCAACGTGGGCAACTGTTCATCAACCTGGGCAACCTGTCAACTTGCAAACTTATATTAAAAAAATGAGCACCAAGGAGAAAATTGAGGACTGATTGATTGTGGACTGTTATGGCGTCTTGTAATTTATCGCTTCGTGATTTTTCAGCATGACCAACTCGATCGAATCGTTGAAATGCTTAGAACGAGCGCTCGAGTTTGTGAAATCCTTATGCGGTGAATTTTCTCTCGAGTGCTGTAAACGGAACAGAAGAATTGCGGCTGACGAGAGGATCTCGAGATTGGGACGTTTTTGAGCGACATAGGTTAAAGCCATTTAAGGCGTGCTGGTTCAAAGTATCTGGTTCAATCCAGTTAAGCTCCGTTATAAAAGAGCAAACAGCAAGTTGGCACTGGATGCGAGGAAATTGCAATTAGTGATCGATCAATCTTTCTCGGTGCCTAAGTGTGTGAGATTGGCCAGGATATTACAAAGTCCAGTGGACCGTCCTGGAGGAATCAAGAACTGCATTGGAAGACATAGTGAGAGTAAACATCATGCAGTTCAGAGAAGAGGACGTGAGTAATTTTCAGAGGCAGAAAGTGAGCGGAAAAAGGGGACCATTTTTCCTACAAAGTTGCTGAAGAGAAAAATAATGCTGCCTCATAGAGAGTACCCTTATTGCTTGGTGCAGACGTTGCGGTACCCAAAATGAGGGAAGCTAGTGTTGGCGCGGGACTAACAAAATCCACTTTGTAACCACATTAGTTGTCAGTACAGTTATGGCAGTATGGTGTCGACAATCACGCAGGCACAGTTGGCAAGAAAAGACAATTTCCAACCCAAAGCATTTAAGCAGCTTGTACTTCTAGAACAACCCGGATTTGTTTAAAATCACCTGCAAAGTTTTGAAGATACAGGAATCAAAAAATAGAATTCGGGCGAGATAGAAACGAGTGGAGTGAGAAGGTGGTGTGGAAGGAGGTGAAGAAGAGGATGTGTGCGGAGTTTGAAGGGTGTATGCGTGTGTGTGTGTGTGTGGTGGTGGGGGGGGGGCGGTTGTGGGCGTGAAAGGGTGGGGAGTGAAAATAGGGGCGAATGGCGAATGTTGGGGAGGTGAGTTCAGGGTGTTGTATGTACACAGGGATGAATATGTTCATTCGGGTTTGCAGTTTTGCGCAACGCTGCAAAAAATAGAGGCAATGTTTTACATTTGCAAAAAAAAGGATTTTTTTTTTGGATTTAATGAACAAAAAGTAATCGATTTTTTTGAAAGCAAACACGGATTATAATCGATTATAATTGATTATGTTGGATTTTTTGATATTGAAAATATTCTATTAATAACCCTCTAAAAATCCATTTTCACGGTTAGATGGGTCAAGAAAATCGATTATATTCGTCATGTTTTTTTCGTTGATATCATCAGTTATAATCAAGCAATTTCCATGAAAGTCTAGAGCGGGTTCTTACTCTGATTAAAAAGTAACTTTACGCTGAAAAAATTTGACTGCAAAATAGCTGAAAATTAAAAAAAAAGACCCTTAATTTTGAAAAGTTCTCCGTTGTCGTTAAGGGGAAGCCGTAAGGTTCAAGGCATCGCTCTGATGAGTAGTGTTTTTTAGTCAGAACAAGGATTTCCTTCATCTTGAAACAGTTGATTTGAACAACATGGACCCGACATTTTGTATTGTTCCGATTTAACTTTGAAGCTCATGAAATAATTTCTTTGAACCAATTGTTTAATGTGTCGGTACAAAAGAGAAAAAGCAAAAACCTGTTGCCAAAAGACACATGTTGCCAAAAAACAGAAGCAAGTGTTAGTATTTGAGTGTTATCAAAAAATCGTATTTCATTTCAAGTAACGGATTTCACAAGCTTGATACTTCCAAAGTAAAAATCAACCCGAAAAACATTCTAAATAGGACAATTACGGTTATAAACTTAACTACTCGAATTCTTTAAAGTCTCTATGAAGAAAATGTCAAAATCGCTGCTGAAAACAAATACACTTGTTATTTTGCTCACGACACTTTTTTTCGATATTGCAATATCTTTTTTACGTGAATCATCATCTGTTGCTGAAACGGACCACCTAAAGCTTGAACCACGGATAATTGGGGGACAATACGTACCTGAAAAAGGATTTTACCCTTTCATTGTGAATATTGAATATTTCAAGTCCCATTTATGTGGGGGGGCCGTGTACGACAGATATACAGTCATATCCGCAGCACAATGCTTTGATGATGATATCAAACGCAGAAGGATCAGACTAGTTTTTGGGGATCATAACCAGTTTTTGAAAGAGAAAGAAAATGAGGTGAGAAGGAAAGTCAAACTTGTCTTAAAACACCCGGATTTCAATGAAAATACGTTTTCGCACGACATCGCAATTTTAAAACTGTGGAAACCGCTTCCATTCAACCATTTGATTCAACCAATCACTCTTCCAAATAGAAATGTTGAGTCGGGCGAAATGACTACAGCAATGGGCTGGGGAACAACTTCAAAAGCTGGAGAGAATGACATCTTGAGACACGTTATGGTCCCAGCGCTGACATCGACAGACTGTAGACATTATTACGGAGGAAAACTGGATGACACGATGATTTGTACCTATAACCCTGGTAAAGACACCTGTCTTGGAGATGCAGGAGGACCTCTGGTACGCCCGAATGCCAATGGTGCCTTCGAACTTGTAGGAATTGTGTCTTGGGGAGATGGTTGCGCACAAAAAAATAAACCAGGAGTTTATGTTAATGCGTACAATTACGAGGCGTGGATCATAGAAAATAGTGGGAGACTCAAGAAATCGTTAAAATCTGAAGCAGTCAACTAGTTGTGGGAATAAGATTTTTGTCGCCTTCAAGTCTGGTTTCAGTTTTTTCTTAAATTACTCATTTTATTTCAACCGTAATATAATTTTTTGGGTTAACATAATACAAACAGGTTCTGAAAAAACAATTATCTTTTATTTCAGTTTAAAATGAGTTCGACCGAATATGCACAAGATAACATTACCAAATAATTTTCTTTAAGACATGCACAATCCATAATTGCTTCCTGACATCTTTTCGAGCCGTCAAATTGTTATATGAGAACAACATTAGTTTAAAAAACACAAAACCAATCCACACTGTAGTAGCAAATCCCAGGAACTTGTTTTTTTATTCTCTGCTATCGACGACGAAAAGTTATTCCAGTCTTCACATCAATCATTTGACTCTCCTTAGAGGTGTAGAGAATGTCTTCTTCCCTCGAAACTCTTAGCTTTTTTCTCATCAACGTGTTAAAATTTTTAATATTGGTACAGACTCCTCGTTTTCAGCTTTTGCATAACCCACTTGCCTCGATGCAAGTTCTTTCAGTTCAAAGCTGCCCTCTTTTTGTCCACCTCAGATCTTTTCCTCTGTCACATAGCCTTTGTTGCATTAGTCTCTTGAGATCACTTCAACCTTGATATGTCTCAAAACGTCACGTATCTTCGAAGAAAAGAAAAGATGATAATGAAAATCAAATAGTTGTAGCGGCATCATTTGAACAGAAATTGACAAAAAACTAAAATTTATATGGTTTTCGGCCCTAGTAAGTACTGAAAAAAAAATTTCAAAGTCAAAACTGTCAAAATACTTAAGTAACGAAAAAGTAACTCAAAAATAGCCAAAAGTAACAGAAAATTTAAACTTGCCCAAACACACTCAAAAATGGACAAAAACTCAGATCTAAATAAGTTAAGTCAAAAATAAAAAGTTACAGATACTATCAAATTAAATACTGTCAAATTAGTTGTCCAAAAACATTCAAATGGACCAACATTATACAAAAACTGTCAAAATACTGTCAAAGTAACTACTGATAAAGTGCTTGCCAAAATCAGTTAAAACAAAATAATTTTTTCAATCTTCACTGAAACATAATTGGGTTTAAAAAACAGATTTAGAAGATGGAAGTCTAAAATATATCTTAAGAGTTTTCAAGATATACAGTAACGTTCTGAGGTGCAGAGTTAAGTGGTAACTGAAAAACAAGAAGCAGAATTGCACAGAGCAAACCATTAGTCATAAAACATGGGTTACAAACATCAAAAATTTCAAGACCCTAACCATATGCACTTTTTGATCACCATCGTTTTCAGTAGAACAATTGTTATTAACGCTTGCTTAAAGAATTCTGAAATAATTCATGAAATGTTCGCCAAAATTAGAAATTTGTAAAAATGAAAAACTGCACTTCTACCGCATTGTCAATACTCATGCTAATGGAAACAGCTTTCAGCAGTATCAATCATTCAATGCAAAACTGGTTGCAATCAAACTAACGGGTCTTACAAAGTTTTTATTCGGTAAATAACTCAAATTCAACAAAAAAAAACTTTTCTTGAGCTATCACGAAACAAAAAGTGTTGAAAATTCTGATAATTAATCCCAACCATTCTGTTACTCCAGTGGTACCTTTGGTCGAAACTGCGTGCAATATGAGAATTTGTTAAGAATCTGAATACCAGAAAAACAATCATAATACATAAGCCGGCACAAAAAACATCCTATAGGTTGCAATAATGTTATGAATGCTAATGAGCACACAGACAATGTTTCAGAGGTCGTTCGAAGGTGTCAGACACTCCAGGGGCCAAATACCTGCCAATGAAGTCTAGCACCAGAAAGAACTGAATGATTGACAAGAGAAACTAGCAAGAACTAAATAAAAACTCGAATGACTAATATAGTGGTACCTACCACTATTATAGTGGAACGTACCACTATAACTAAATAACATCTCGAATAACTAATATAGCACTATGACATTTCCTCTTGTGAAAAATAACTGAACTGCAATGGGTTTATGATTGAAGTAAACTTTAGGTACTAGGCTTAGAGTTTTGAACAACTATGCTGGGCGAACTGAAATTGTTGAACTGAGGTTATAATTGCAAGCGGTTGTGTTTTTTATGAGTTTAAGGTTAAGTAAATGTTTAAGGATAAAGAAGTTTTACGCGGGGCTTACCTTTTGCGCGGCGTTTTCTCTGAACAACTTCAAGACTTTACGTCGGCTTTTTCTAACCCTTCTAGAACAGACTTGCGCTCCTTTAGTTCCCCTCCTTTTTGTCCTCTCTGTCACCGTTCGTGAAATATGATCTATCATAACGCCTCCCATTTTGGTCACCGCCGCCCGTTTTTGGTTGTTACGTCTTGATCCCGTATCGCTTCCCGAATCTTGGCTTGAATAAGAGACGAGTCTCTGCTTCTTCGCCCGCTTCTTCGTGTCACTTACCGCCGGCGCCCCCCCCCCCCCAAAATATCCTTCGATTCTTTCGTTCCTGAATCGTACGCTCCCTTCTCGTTTGTCTTCTTTAGGTTTACTTCCTTGCGTTGTATCCACTTCGTCGATTTTTTCTTTCGCTGCCATCGCGCCCGCCATCCTTGCTGTGGCCTTATGATCGGTGGCTACTGACTCGGTAACCGCACGCTCTGTCCCTTTTTGTTTGATGCTGATTGAGGACTGTTTATCCGATAAAGTTGCCAACGGCAATTTTCCGATGACTTACCTCGACGCCAACGGTTGGCCATTGCTGTCCGATTCCGAATATTCTGATTCGTTCTCTTGCGCCTGTTTGCTATTTCATTTAGGAAAAGTCCCGCTCGTCGCAGCTAACTTTTTCCGTAGCCCCGCAGGCGTTGATGGTTTCAGTAGCACAGCCGGTACACGTTTTTTCGGGATGTTCGACTTTCTTGTGGAAACTCAAGATGTCCTAAGCAGGCTACCATTACTCTTTTTGACTGTATGAGCGCTTTCAGCGACTTTTTTAGTATTTAACAGTTTATACTCGTTCTTGATTCTATTTGCAGTACGTTGGAGAACCATTCGAGATGGGCCGGCATCGGAAGTGGATCCTTGGATTGAGAGTGCCATTGGCTCATCCGCCTGGTTGAGCTCGGTCGTCGGTGAGTCTTAGTGGATGGTTGCAATGCACCGAGGGCTCTTTTCGCTATTTCCCCCAAATGTGCCGGACGTTCCTCCCGTGCGTATATGAGTATAGAGTTTTTCAAACTTCCTATCGTTCTCTTAACACAATCGTTGGCTCGGCGGTGATTAACCGGCGATTGTACGATTTCAATTCCTTCAGTATTACAAAACACTTTAACATCTTTTGACATGAAACTTGTTCCTTGATCGATGTGGATTTTTCGAGGCACCCCATGATTATGGATGTAGGACTTAAAAAAATTTAGAGTTTTGTCCGAGCGGTTTGTATTGCAGACCATTACGGATGGCCATCTAGAGAACCGATCCACCAATACTATCACGTACTTTTTAAATTCCTGCAGGTAGTTTATGGGTCCCTAAAATCCAATTGTAAGGCCTCATTGGGATCCTTTGGTTCGGGTTTCTTACCTAAATTCCCTTTAGTACACATTAGTTTTAAGTTCGTAGCGGCAGTTTTCCGCAAAAGACGCAACTTTCTGCTGGATATATGGATACCAGAAATCCTTTGCCGCCGCGATCATGTTACTTTTTCCCATGATGATAGTCATGCAGTCGATTGTTAATTGCTTTATGAACGGTGTTTGGAATGACTAAATTGTCTTCCGTCCACAAACCATTTTTCTTTAATTTGGAAATCATTAACAAATTGTGCCGCGACCCTTTTAGGTTTCCTTCTCCGACTAACTACTGGTTATAGTAAGTTGGCGTTCTAAAAACTTCTGTAATTTCCGAATTGATTTGTCCATAATAAATGAATGTTTGTTACAATTAGATCCTGTGTGACTGTGTTTACAATTAGTAATCTCTTCAACTAGTCTTCTGATATCAACATTTGACCGTCGGCGCGGTTTTTCTCGTGAACGTCGGCATATGCAAGTATATGAATTCTGATTGGTTGGCTTGTCGTTGCATGATCGTTCGCCCTCTAGCGGCCATGTTCGCTCACGAATTTTGCATATCGCATTTCGATTTGCTAATTTTTGGTTCGATATTTCAGCTTTATCATGATTATTATGTACAGTTTCCGGACCCTCGGATAATTTTGTTTTATATCCGAGGGCGCTTTGAATAAATTTAGTTTTTGCGACCGTGAACATACTGTGGTAAACTATTCGGGTGTCTAAAAAGCTAGTCCGGTAGACCAATTTCCATCCCGAGATATGTTCCACCTCAAAGTCGAACGGAATTAATCTATCGAGACATCTTGTTAACCGACTAAACATTGTTTTGTTCCTCAAATTATTTACGTTTAAAAGTGATACTAGCGCTTTATGATCGGTAACTACTTGAAATTACGTCTTAGGACATAATTCCTGAAGTATTCTGCCCCTCAGACTACAGCGAGAATTTCTACTTCATTTGTGGAGTACCTTTTTTCAGCATCGTTTAAATAACGCGATGCGAACGAAATTGGCCTCCACCCGTAGGTACCAAGTTGCTCTAATACTGCCCCCAATCCATTGTGAATAGCGTCGCACTCTATCCTAATATCTTTATGCACGTCAAAAAGCCGAAGTTCCACGATGTTTGCCACTTGACGTTTTAAATTTTCAAATGGTTTCTGACACGCAGCTGTCCAAGCTGATTCGTTTTTTTTTACTAACAATGGTCTTAATGGGGCTGATGACTCTGCCAATGCGGTTAAATGCTTGTGTAGACTGTAAATTGACCCCATAAAGGGTTTTAGCTGAGATAGTGTGCGGGGCGGTTTCAGCGCGTCAATTGCCTCCGTTTTCCCAGTGAGCGGCGTTACTCCGGGCGACGTAATTTTATGTCCTAACCATCCACGTTCTTTTTGGGCGAAGTTACATTTCGTAAGCTTCAATGATATGTTTTCTTTCTCTAACTTGCTCAGAATTTTCTCCACGGTTGATATATGCTCTTTTTAGGGACCCATATTTACTACTAATGTATCGTCGATAAACGCATGTGCTTGAGGAAAATACAAACAGGATGGAACCCAATACTCTTTGGAAACCCGCATTGTGCTTAGACCGTAAAACCCGGTTTTAAATCTCTACTTTCCGAAAGATTTACCACCTGCGAGTGGGAAATTACAATGCAGCCTGGTATCTCGGCTTACCAGCATTTGTCCGTACGCATACTGTAGATCCACAATGGAGAAGTATATTTCGCCCAATTTCTTTTACTTATCGTTTGGCCGACGGCGTCCATTAGTAGTTAGAGGTTAGGCAATTAGTACTTGTTCTTATGCATCGGTGTACTTATTTCGCTTGCTTCGAGTACGAGTTTTACCGAGCCATCCTTCTTGAGCATAATCACAATCGGAGATACAAAAACTTTTCCAGGCAGTCTTCTAATCTTTCTATTTCTTTTGTTTGATTAACTTATCAATTTTCCCGTCAACCTTTTCTTGGACTGTTTTTGGCACCCTTCGTCCCTTTTGTTGAATCGGCATGAGATTTGCAAAAAATATGGCTCGTACCTTATAATTAAGTATTTTCCCCCACCCGTTTAAGGAGATTAGAAAAGAGCTTATGGAAGCATACCTGCCACTTCTCCAGTTTATCGTCGTCTTCAGAGGCGGTCTCATCCTAGATCGACATCACGTTGTGATCTGCTTTTTCTGGACTAATTGCAATCCCAATTCGGACATCAAAGCACGTCTTTCGGCTCGTTTTCTTGAAATTTTATGTCGACCGCGCCCAATGTTTTCGCGGATTCCCCAATGGTGAATATCGAGATCGGTGACCCACTATCGATGCACACGCTTGTCTTCCGCCCGTTGATTTTAATGGGATATTTTGCGCCCGTCACTCGAAGCTCCGCATTTTTTTTTCTAACCGCCATCACCCTATAATCCCACGAGCTTCCGGAGTCCCACGATCGGACACGTTTTTCTTGGGGTTTATTCCCCATCCAACTGAGCTTTCATGTTGCGATTCATCATACTCCAGTTCTTCCGATTCGAATAGCTCTTGACCGTCCTGTGATGTACATGATGTACGACCGATGATGTACACCTAATATTTGTCTTGGCCCGGCACGTCGCTCGAAGTGCCCGAGTTTTCTACAAAAATTCCAGGTAACGTTTTCAATTTGTTCATGTGCGCCCTTGTGATATCGGGTTTATTACAATTATAATCGTCCCTCTTCATCGTTCGTCCCTACTCATACTGTCCTCGGCCCTGGGTTTGGCCGCGTCCTCTTCCTCGGTTGTTCCGGTATCCACCTCTGATGACTTCCACTGGTTCCGTCTTGATTTTCAGCCCGCCGCCTGTGGTACTGCTCGTTGCTTTGCCTCCGGTTGAAACGTAAGTTTTGGCATTTTTATCCCCCCGCTCGTAGGAAAGGCCGATACGATAAGCTTCTGCCGGGGTTTTTGTGGCTCAACAGAACTCATCTTCAGTCTCGCGGTTCGTCATGTTAACGATGAACTCATCGCGTCACACGCTTGCTTCCAGTGCTCGAAGAGAGCAATGCGCCGCCAGTCCACTGAGCGCCGCATGAAACTGCTCTAAGGACTCCCCAATCCATTGTTTCCTTGACAGTAGCTGAAAGACTGCGTTTTTTTCCTTGCGTTCCTTCTTGAACTCCCCTTCCATC
>NC_087069.1:19827371-19852931 GCF_963678635.1 Symsagittifera roscoffensis
TTTTTTTGATCGAACCATAAAGTGAGCAACTCAAAGAAGCAGAAAATTGAGCACCTCAGACTGGGTTATTTTCAATTTTCTTTTCATTGCATCGTTTGCTGCTACTTGTTATCAAGGGTGATATATCGTCGTCTGGCACGTAAGCTGCAGCAGAATACTTGTGCACATCTATCGTATTTTCACTTAGTAGTCTATCAAGTAACCATGAAAGTTTAAATCTGACACACTTTGCTATGTCTGTCTAGCATCTCAGCCCAGCAGTATTCGTTTGGTCACACTTTCTGTACATTTCTAGTTTTTCTATGAGATGACATAATGATTGGGACCACATAGATGGATTCAATTTGAAATTAGGTCTACTATACAGCCTGGAAAACATATTTGTAAAACATACAACCTGGCAAACGTTTTGTTTAAATTCGAGAATTCGCACCACATTATAGCAGGCATCATATGACGGTCTAAGGTTTTTTCGTGCACACTTCGGGTTTTTTTCTGCTGTTTTATAGTATTGGTATTTTTTGAAGATTTTGCGAAAATTTTATCTAGTCGAAGTTAACGGGGTCTTTGCAAAAACAGATATTTTTTTTCTTCAAAAATTAGCGATTTTTTCTTTTGGTATAGAGATGCTAGACACTGGAAATTACGCTCCAATTTAAAAAATTAATTTGCATAAGTGTGTATAATCACGTTTTCAATTCAAAAAAACTGCGTAATGTAAAAACATCTTCTTTTTGAAACAAAAACTAATGAGGACTGATTGCTTAGTAACCTAGCCTAATCTATAAGTCCTACCTAAACCGTAAAATTGTTTGACAATAGTAATGGTGAAAACATCCGTTATAAAAAGGGATACTTTAAAGAGATTAAACGGTTGTTAGTTGATTACTGTAAGTATAAAAGGGGTGGAACAACTTAATTTATGATTACCAAGTTGGGTATGATTACCAAGTTGCGTTGGGTTGATCACCAAAATGGGTTTAGGCCTGGTCACAATTTTTTTCCTAGTAAGAGATAATTCTCAAGTTGTAGTTTCCGATTACAGTTTATGAAAAAGAGTCTGCTTTTGGTGCTCCCGCCTTTGTCTCCAGTCTATCTCTCCTGGTTTCGGGTATTTCGGGAATCCCGGGGGAGTCTCTTCTTGCTCTCCGTTACACAATTTATATTTGCTTGAATCCTTGGTTCGTTTACGGTTTTGTTAGCTTCTTTTTTTAAAATTTAACTAATTTTAGCAAGAATGAAATGTAAGCAAAGAAAGTAGAGAAAATACCCAAAAGTAAAAAATTTTTTAAGTTTTAACAATTTGTCATCTAAGAAAATGAACCGAAAAAAAAATTAGGCAGCCTACTTAGCCAGTACAAGTTCTGATGCACACATGTGCAGTTGATTTTAATATCAAACACCCTAATTCGACATCCCCCTTTCTTTCATCGGAAATCCCAGACTTCAGATCTACTTGATTTTTCTAGAGAAAAACTAATTAATCCTTAGTTCATGACAAGTGATTCAATTCGCACTTGTTTTTTGATTCAATTTTTAGAAGTAATGATCTTGAATTATAAAACAAGGACTGTTGCTTTTCGTTAACAAAGAAATTAGTCTGCCTTAGCGTCTCTGAAAACTTCTGCATTTTGCTTTTCGGAGTATAGCTCAGAAAGTCAATAAATATTTAGTCGCCCCTTTATGAGCATGATTTTTACGAAACGAAAAAATGAGCGGTAAAATCCGGTGGAAAATAATGAAGTCGTTAATTTAGAAAAAAAGTAGATTGACTGGGAATAATCTCAGACATATTTACATTTAATTTTTAGAGGGACTTTTTTGAAAATCCTCAAAAGAAGAAATCGGTTTTTAAGCAATTGTGAGAATTTTAACATCGAACTCAAAAAATGCACTTTTGTTTTGCTTATTAGAAAAATTTGTGGTCTTCTCCAGATGATTTTTGTAAGATATCAAGGTTTTTATCTTCTTCTCTGTCGCCTCAAAAAACTCTTTCAGGACCTTCATTTTCCTCCTCCATTTCTACTCCCTAATTTCGAGTTTTTCATGCTTTGTCCTAAAAATTTTGACTTTTGCATTTTGTACAGGGTATTCCTTTTTTCTCGCATAAAGTTTTGTTGGTATTTTTTTTGCTTAAGCAGAGTCCAATGATTTTAACCTGGCTTCAAGGAAAATTTGAGACTGGTTTTTGATCTGGGATGACTCATAGTAATAATAGTTTCCGTTTTTTTGCAACTTGATTCGTTTTGCTATTTTGTCTTGGGTCTTTATTTGAAACGTAGTCAATTGGCTTCTTTTCTACGTTGCTGATAACCGATTTGTCTTTAACCTTTTCGAAGGTTTGATTTTGGACAATTCAAAAGCAGTTCATTTTTTCTCTGCTCTGGGGCTGGCTCGGGATGATCGGCATTCCAATCATCAAAGGAATTGTTTACTCTCCACTTAAAATTTGTCTCGGCTTGTTTTTGCTCAATTCTACGTATATATGATCTACTAGGAGTCCCGAGTCTTATTATGATACAAGGTTTTGCTATTAAAATTTAAAACAACAAAAGACATAACTAAGTGTGTAAAATTTTCTGAAAAAAAAACTTTAAAGTTGGTTATAATTACTCCCTATTTAAAATAGGTACCCAAAGTACACATGGGTTTCTCACCTGGATTTTTCATAGATCCCCCTATTTTAGATAAAAGGTTTTGAAAAAACAGGTGATGGTGAAAAGTACAAATTAAATTCAATTTAAGTGGGATTTTTGTGTTTTGCGCAGTCCCACTATTATACCCTCATCGGTTTGATGATATATAATCTATGTCTAGTGAAGTTCATGTCCTAGATAAGAATGAGACAAGAAAAATAACAACTTAAATTCAACTCGTTACGTTTAAGTCTGACTGACACTGACCTCGAATCATTTGAGAGACAGTGCCTCATAGGAACTAGTACATATGTCATTACGTATTAATAGGTACTTATTTATTCAGAAGACTTCTATATGTTAATCAATGTAAGCTAAGTTTATAATATGTAATCGTTACCAACTAGTAGTTCTGGCACTTAATTCTATATTAACATTAAAGGATGTTTTGCTTTAATATCCGTACGGGTAACATTTCCCTCTTTTTGAATAAGTGATTATATCACTTATCCTTCCTCTTGTTTTTCTTTTCCATGGTTTTAGTGATATTTTCTTCCCGTGTATCCTTCTCCGTTTGTACCGCAGCATGTGGTACGACTTGTTTGTGTTGTTCCGTGGTGTCTTCTCTTTCTCGATGGAACGTCATAGAAATTCCCCGAACCGGTGAAATGGTTTGCAGTATGTTCATTGCCTCCTCGATGTTCCTACTGAAGGATTCCTCTGTTGTTTGTTGTTTGTCTAGAATGTACCGGGAGGTTGGTTTTATTTGCGTTGTGCTGTCGCTTGTACTTTCGTATCTTATGTTTTCTGGTGTTACTTCTTCCATGTGGATTTCTACGCACATAATTTCCTCGGAGGAAATTTGTGACGGGTCGGTATCGGATATAGGATTGATGTCGATTTGTGGATTTTCGGCTGGCTGATCTGAGGTACTGACATCAATTGTGGCGTGTTTGACGTGTGCTACCAAACAAGATTCGGCGGCGTTTGATATTTGAGCGATGGGAATAGCATTTCCTAGGTTTTTGGCAAGTGCGCTTTCCTTTGCCTTGTTGGTCGTCGTATTTCCGACAATTTCTGTTCGGGTGTGGCCTTTATGTCGATTCGTTTTGCGGCTGGTGTATCTGGTGACCGTTTTTTTTCTTCTTGGTCTTTATCTGAAGATAGTGAAATAGAGGTGTTGCATTCAAAGTGGATTTTTGTTAGATCCAATTTTGGTTTTTTCTTAGGGCTCATTTTTCCTGATGACCTCGTTTGTTGTTGCCGATGAGTTTTTGGGTCTTTTTTGTTATTTTGCCTATTGTGTTAGTTTGAGTCTGCTGTTGAAAGTACTGAAAATCTTTTGTGGTTCCAAGGTTTTTCGATTTAGCGATTTTTGGATTATGTCCTGAATCGTTTTTGGAGGTGATCGCTTGGGGTTTGTTGTTGTTGTTCCCTCTGTGATGGGATGTTGGCTGGTGGTCTTTTTCCCTTAAACACTTGGTTTGGCTCGTGGTAGATGTTTATACGCCACAAAGTCCTTTAATGCCGCTTGCCCACATTTTCCGTATACCCTTGGGTCCCGTTTAAAAGCTAGGCCATCGTGCCTTATTACACGCGGTTGTTTGCCGTCTTCTCTTATCCACCCGGTGTGTGGGGAATGAATTTATGTAAATCCTTTTTCGGTAAAATTGAATTGTGCCCCAAATGTTCCTGGATTTTTTAAATTTTAAAGAAATTGTTCCCGATTTTCTAGCTACTTGCTCTAAGCGAAGTCCTGTTTCAAGGTTAATTGTGTGAGCTGGACCTTTGAATCGGTCTTTTAAGAAGAATAGGGGTGCTTTTTTGAGGTGTTGTTTCTCTTGATTACTGAGTGGTCTTATTGGCTTACGCGTTTTTAACTTCTCTGAGTCGTTTGAATTTTTGTTACAAAATGATCTTTTGAGTTTTAATAAATCTTAAGGTTTGTTTGAAAGTGCTAGATACGCACCTATTGGAAAGTTCATGAGCAGTTGTTGGTCGTAGTCTTCGTCGCTGCTTTACAGCGTAATTGAGTCCTCTCCTTTTGTTGCCTCCACTTGGGCTTTAGCGCGTCGTTTCCCAGGGTTGTTTTTTTTGTGAGTTGCTTGTTGAGCCCTGCTGGTGATCTGCTGTCGTATTTGCGTTGTGCTGTCGCTTATACTTTCGTATTTTATGTTTTCTGGTGTTACTGCTTCCATGTGGATTTCTACGCACATAATTTCCTCGGAGGAAATTTGTGACGGGTCGGTATCGGATATAGGATTGATGTCGATTTGTGGATTTTCGGCTGGCTGATCTGAGGTACTGACGTCAATTGTGGCGTGTTTGACGTGTGCTACCAAACAAGATTCGGCGGCGTTTGATATTTGAGCGATGGGAATAGCATTTCCTAGGTTTTTGGCAAGTGCGCTTTCCTTTGCCTTGTTGGTCGTCGTATTTCCGACAATTTCTGTTCGGGTGTGGCCTTTATGTCGATTCGTTTTGCGGCTGGTGTATCTGGTGACCGTTTTTGTTCTTCTTGGTCTTTATCTGAAGATAGTGAAATAGAGGTGTTGCATTCAAAGTGGATTTTTGTTAGATCCAATTTTGGTTTTTTCTTAGGGCTCATTTTTCC
This sequence comes from Symsagittifera roscoffensis, assembly GCF_963678635.1. Classification (NCBI taxonomy): domain Eukaryota; kingdom Metazoa; phylum Xenacoelomorpha; order Acoela; family Convolutidae; genus Symsagittifera; species Symsagittifera roscoffensis. The sequence goes on from NC_087069.1 coordinate 19,832,622, forward strand.
TGATGACCTCGTTTGTTGTTGCCGATGAGTTTTTGGGTCTTTTTTGTTATTTTGCCTATTGTGTTAGTTTGAGTCTGCTGTTGAAAGTACTGAAAATCTTTTGTGGTTCCAAGGTTTTTCGATTTAGCGATTTTTGGATTATGTCCTGAATCGTTTTTGGAGGTGATCGCTCGGGGTTTGTTGTTGTTGTTCCCTCTGTGATGGGATGTTGGCTGGTGGTCTTTTTCCCTTAAACACTTGGTTTGGCTCGTGGTAGATGTTTATACGCCACAAAGTCCTTTAATGCCGCTTGCCCACATTTTCCGTATACCCTTGGGTCCCGTTTAAAAGCTAGGCCATCGTGCCTTATTACACGCGGTTGTTTGCCGTCTTCTCTTATCCACCCGGTGTGTGGGGAATGAATTTATGTAAATCCTTTTTCGGTAAAATTGAATTGTGCCCCAAATGTTCCTAGATTTTTTAAATTTTAAAGAAATTGTTCCCGATTTTCTAGCTACTTGCTCTAAGCGAAGTCCTGTTTCAAGGTTAATTGTGTGAGCTGGACCTTTGAATCGGTCTTTTAAGAAGAATAGGGGTGCTTTTTTGAGGTGTTGTTTCTCTTGATTACTGAGTGGTCTTATTGGCTTACGCGTTTTTAACTTCTCTGAGTCGTTTGAATTTTTGTTAAAAAATGATCTTTTGAGTTTTAATAAATCTTAAGGTTTGTTTGAAAGTGCTAGATACGCACCTATTGGAAAGTTCATGAGCAGTTGTTGGTCGTAGTCTTCGTCGCTGCTTTACAGCGTAATTGAGTCCTCTCCTTTTGTTGCCTCCACTTGGGCTTTAGCGCGTCGTTTCCCAGGGTTGTTTTTTTTGTGAGTTGCTTGTTGAGCCCTGCTGGTGATCTGCTGTCGTATTTGCGTTGTGCTGTCGCTTATACTTTCGTATTTTATGTTTTCTGGTGTTACTGCTTCCATGTGGATTTCTACGCACATAATTTCCTCGGAGGAAATTTGTGACGGGTCGGTATCGGATATAGGATTGATGACGATTTGTGGATTTTCGGCTGGCTGATCTGAGGTACTGACGTCAATTGTGGCGTGTTTGACGTGTGCTACCAAACAAGATTCGGCGGCGTTTGATATTTGAGCGATGGGAATAGCATTTCCTAGGTTTTTGGCAAGTGCGCTTTCCTTTGCCTTGTTGGTCGTCGTATTTCCGACAATTTCTGTTCGGGTGTGGCCTTTATGTCGATTCTTTTTGCGGCTGGTGTATCTGGTGACCGTTTTTGTTCTTCTTGGTCTTTATCTGACGATAGTGAAATAGAGGTGTTGCATTCAAAGTGGATTTTTGTTAGATCCAATTTTGCTTTTTTCTTAGGGCTCATTTTTCCTGATGACCTCGTTTGTTGTTGCCGATGAGTTTTTGGGTCTTTTTTGTTATTTTGCCTATTGTGTTAGTTTGAGTCTGCTGTTGAAAGTACTGAAAATCTTTTGTGGTTCCAAGGTTTTTCGATTTAGCGATTTTTGGATTATGTCCTGAATCGTTTTTGGAGGTGATCGCTTGGGGCTTGTTGTTGTTGTTCCCTCTGTGATGGGATGTTGGCTGGTGGTCTTTTTCCCTTAAACACTTGGTTTGGCTCGTGGTAGATGTTTATACGCCACAAAGTCCTTTAATGCCGCTTGCCCACATTTTCCGTATACCCTTGGGTCCCGTATAAAAGCTAGGCCATCGTGCCTTATTACACGCGGTTGTTTGCCGTCTTCTCTTATCCACCCGGTGTGTGGGGAATAAATTTGTATAAATCCTTTTTCGGTAAAATTGAATTGTGCCCCAAATGTTTCTGGATTTTTTAAATTTTAATGCAATTGTTCCCGATTTTCTAGCTACTTGCTCTAAGCGAAGTCCTGTTTCAAAGTTAATTGTGTGAGCTGGAACTTTGAATCGGTCTTTTAAGAAGAATAGGGGTGCTTTTTTGAGCTGTTGTTTTTCTTGATTACTGAGTGGTCTTATTGGCTTACGCGTTTTTAACTTCTCTGAGTCGTTTGAATTTTTGTTAAGAAATGATCTTTTGAGTTTTAATAAATCTTAAGGTTTGTTTGAAAGTGCTAGATACGCACCTATTGGAAACTTCATGAGCAGTTGTTGGTCGTAGTCTTCGTCGCTGCTTTACAGGGTAATTGTGTCCTCTCCTTTTATTGCCTCCACTTGGGCTTTAGCGCGTCGTTTCCCAGGGTTGTTTTTTTGTGAGTTGCTTGTTGAGCGCTGCTGGTGATCTGCTGTCGTGGTGGTTGTATTTTTGACAGAATTGATTGTAGGTTCATGCAAGTATTGGTAGTCCTCGGATACTAATACTACTGTGTCCTTTGTCCCTTTGTCTTTGTCGACAAGATGCGGCTCATCTTCGCTGTTTTTCTCCCGATCCCACACAGCCTCCGCAGTTAATGCTGGTTTTGTAAATACTTTTTCATCTAAACATGATAGCTTAGTGTTTTGCCATGAGAGATTTGACAGTTTTGGTGGGGTGCTTATATTGGTTGATGGTGTGTTAGGCTTTCGACCAAAGTGGGCTTCGATCGGGGTCACTTTTGTACTTGCGTTTGGCGTTATGGAAGTATTTTAATTAGTTCGGCCACGTCAGACGCGAGTTCATATTGTTCGTTTGTTTTGTCGATTTTCATGATTGATAATCTCAGTTTTTGGGATCTCAAGAGTCGTTCGACCGTACCCATTGCCTGTGGTCATCCATTGGTGCGACTAATAATATGATATTATTAGTTTTGCAATCTAGTAGGAACGTTTTGGCTCGGAAACCTTGGGCTTGATCCCATCTTATATTTCGGGGAACCCCATGATTTACGATATGATTTTGCATAAAACGGATTATTGTATCCGCTCTGTTGATTGAAACAATCTTTGCATAAGGAAAATGAGATAAACGATCCTTTCCGACCAAGATATATACTTCTTTTTCGTTTTCATCCGGCAATGGGCCGCAAAACCCAATTGGGTTTCTTCGTTAGGCTCAACCACTGCGTCGATTGTTGTATAGTGCGTTTTCCCTGAGATTACTTTAAGATTCTTACCCTTTCGGAGTCAGTTTTTTCAATTCTGTGCTGTGGACACAATATCACAGTGCAAGTGGGGGTACCACACATGTTTTGCCGCTTCTAAAATTCCGCATTCGCCTGGGTGGGTGAGATGTAACGCGTTCATTAGTGTTGGTCTTAATTTTTTGGGTAGGACAACACTATCGTCATACAGCAAAATATTGTCTCTGACTGACAATCGGTGGCTAACATTGCAAAAGTAAGGGGCCTAGCACTATTTCAGACCATCCTACTTTTGTTGTTTCACCATATCCATCAATGGTGATAGATTCCGGTCTCTTCGTGTAGCTGCTGCCAGAAGCTCGATGTCCATAATTTTCCTCAAGTTCTTTCCGGAACAAGGGTGTGTCCTTCTCTTCCACTGCAATTGTCTGGTAATCTGAGTTTTCTGTCGTTGTCGTTTCTTCCTGCATTGTTCGGCAGATGGTGTTGACTTTTTTGTTCTCTTTTCGTCTAAAGGTGTGGCTCTTTGCTAATGGAAAGACTTGGTGTGTGACATCACTGATGGTAAGTTCGGGCGGTGGTAATTTATTTAGATAATCGGTGAATGAGGCGTAATTAATGGCATTTTCTAGTGATTTTCTTAAAGGGGCAAGGCCATGCCTCGTTGTAATTGTTGACTCATTTTTCTACTGCTAACAGTATATGTACAATTTGTAAATTTATGTTTCAGATTTGAAGGCCGATCAGTAAAATTTCTTTTCCAATCGATAGAGCGACTTGTTCGAGACAATTGACTATGAACAATAAATGCGGTTTGTTTGTGAATAGAAATTGAAGTTGCAAAATTCTAGTTATGGTTGAATTTTTTGGTGCCTAGATATCTGATTGGATTTTCATTCAAGCACATGTTTTTTTTGCTGCTGTCTTGAAATTCTAAGTTTTTAACGAAATCGTCGATTAGTGCGACGACAAAGTGTTCGTCCCAGTATGCTGGAGGTTTAGGTTTACCTACCGGGTGTCTTGATATGTAATCAATTAGACCCAGTTTACTGCTTGACAGGTGGTGTATATCAAAATCAAACGGTATGAGTCGATCCATCTAGTTAATATGCTTTGATAGGTTTTACTACCTCAATTACTTTGTAGAGCACTTACTAATGCTTGGTGATCCGTTATTAGAGTAAACCGTTTACCATAGAGGTATTAATTAAAATATTCATTAGCCCATACTGCGGCCAGAAGCTCTAGATCGTTGACAGAGTATTTTTAATTACACTATTTTAAAAACAGCGATGCATACGCAATGGTTGCCCAACCATCTGGTGTTTCTTGTTCTAGTGCCGCGCCTAATTCATATCGCCTTGCATCGCAAATAGTACGTGTTTCTCTGTTGGTTACGAAGCGTCTAATTTCTGTAATCTTGTTAACCGCGTCTATTAGGTTTTTGAAAACTTTTTCATTATCCTCCTTCCATGCAAAATTAAATTTGTTGATTGCAGACAGTAGAGGCCGTAAGGGGTTACATAATTGAGCTAGGTTAGGAATAAGTTTGTTCAAGTGATGAAGACCCCATAAAGCTTTTCGGTTGTTTGAAAGTTTTTGAGTGTTGCAGGTTTTCAATTGTGTCTGTTTTCTTTTTCATAGGGGTTGTGCCGTTTTCGTTAATTATAAATCGCAGCCACTCTACTTCTTTGCACCCAAATTTACATTTGTCTACTGAGAGGGCCATTTTTTGGCATCTAATTTATCTAGAAGTTTTGGTAGTTTCTCTATATGCTGTTCTTTGGTACCGTGCGAAATGATTAGAATATCATCTAAGAACGCGAACGTATTTTTTTGTTGTTAAGTGTCAGATCTATAGCTTTTTGAAACTCCACGGGCATATTGGTGAGTCCGTAGAAGCCTGTTTATAAATGGTAGGTGGTTCATGTATCCCTACCACCAATAATGCTAAAATTACACTGTGTACGCGTTGTTACATCAAGTGGTAGTTGGCTATACGCGTAGCATAGATCTAGTGTAGAAAAAATGTCGTCCGCGGCTTTTTGGTTCCCTCTTGAGCCGATTGTGCTATTTTGTCTAACAAAACCTCAATGTTCGGCATCTGGTATTTGTTTTTTTTTTGATCGATTTGTTTATTTATTTTGAATCCATAGCTAATTTTCTTGATTGATTTTGTTCCACCGTTATCACAATAAGGCATATGAAATATTGGTCACTGAATTTCTCCAGGCGGACTATATGACCGTGGTCAATTAGCGATCGAAATTCTTTTCCAATTTTTCTTGAATATGAATGGGAACATGTCTCCCTCGTTACTGCAAAGCTTTGAATTCTTTTAAGAATTGAGTATGAACTATGTGGTTTTTTGATTTCCCTATCCGTGTACAACGTCTTGGATACGATGCTCTGACCCACGTGGCTATTTGGGTATCTGAGTTTTCAATGTTGTTAACCTCAAGTGTTGACTTTCCAATTGGTTTTCTCTCGTGGTGTAGTTGTATTCCGATTTGGGCGAGAAGATTGTGCCCCATGATGATCGCTTTACTGTCATCCACCCCTATGAGAGAAGCTGTTTGAACCGTCCATCCTCATGATTCTATAAGGGCGATTAATCGGCCAAGTGAAGGGTTCTTGTATCCATTGTAGCAAACCATTCGGTTAGCTTCGTCGTTGTCATTCAATTTGATTTTAGTTGCCGCTTTTACTGTGGATACCAGGAGGTTGGCTGTTTTTTCATTCAGGAAAGAAACTGGGGAACCTGTGTCGACGATGAAAACCATAATATTCTTCTCCGAGCGGACCCAAATAAGATGTCCTTGGAGATCGGTGTTCGTGAAAGTATCCGCTCGTCTTGGCTCAAATTTTATCCAGTTTGTGGATGTATCATCCGGATGGATCAGTTACCATCCTGGAATAATATCACCTGCTTAAAGGTAATTGACGTCAGCGGTCATGTCTGTCTGCTGAAGGTCTTGTTGTGTCGGAATGTTCTCCTGTATCGCATTTACCTTGCTGGACTTTCGCAAAAAGACCCCTTTTCGTGCATATGTTGCAAATTTTGTCTCGCGCCGGACACTAAGAATGCGTTGCTGTATTTTTAGCAATCTTTTTTTGTGAGGGCCTATCGTTGCTGTTTCTCGATGTCGTTCCTCCTCGTTTACGTACACCCCGCGGTTGAGACTTATAGCTGCCCCTTTTTTGGACGAAATTTACCTGTTCCGTTTTTGTATTCGTAAATTTGCCATGATTGCAGGAAGTTCCCTGCTTTTTGATTTGAATCTGATTTTCGAGGCCATTCTCGCGTCTCACAGCGTAATCCAACGGTGCATGTTCGGGAGATTCGCTTTCTGCTAACTGGTCTTTTTGGACCTCGTCATTTGACATATTCGCGGTAAATAAATCTCTGATGGTTTCTAGCTTGAGTCCTCCATCATTGAATGCTGTACATTTAAAGTTGCCTTTGACTACGTGTTCTGTGAGCCCACAGTGTTCTAAGGATTCCGTTTTACCCTGTTTTCGTGTGAAGGTTTGATAAAGATCGAATGTTATATTTCTTGGTTTCACAGACAATGCTTGTAAGCGGCCCCTCAAATCTCTTGCCGTTGTATCGTGTATTTTTAGGTTAAAGTAGTATTGATTCACTCCATTTTGGCCTCCGGTCACGGCACAGACATAGTTAACTCCGAATCTTCTTGTCTGCTTCATCCCACGGCACACCGTCCACGGTGGGTCCGAGATTGTCTAGGAGTTTACACTGATTCTTCCATTGGACTAAATTTTCTTGGTTACGCGGTTCACGATCTCTGACTAGCACGTTTGTTTCACCGTTTATTGGGAGTTCATACCCCGGCTCTTGTGATTTGCGTTTTGTTAAATGTGGTCCGCGTAAATTTTGTAGGATGATTCCGTCTTTTGCAATTATCCCTGGGAAAAATTGTAGATGGTTCTGCTGTGGATTTTTGCCGAAAAGGCGGAATACCGAGCGGGTTTTTTGAAATGTATTACCCTCACCCAAAAGGTGAAATATAATTTATGTCTAGTGAAGTTTATGTGCTAGATAAGAATGAGACAAGAAAGATAACAACTTAAATTCAACTCACTATGTTTAAGTCTGGCTGACACTGACCTCGAATCATTTGAGAGACAGTGCCTCATAGCAACTAGTATATATGTCATTACGTATAAATAGGTACTTATTTAATCAGCAGACTTCTTTATGTTAATCAATGTAAGTTAAGTTTATAATATGTAATCGTTAGCAACTGCTAGTTCTAGCACCTAAATCTATATCACCATTAAAGGATGTTTTGCTTTAATATCCGTACGGATAACACCCACCACGGTGAAAATTGAGAAAAAAAAACAATTCAGGTTATTTAAACGGGTTTAAATAAGCGAAAAGGTGGATAAGTTTTCATTTTTTATAATTTTTTTCTCATGTTCAATTGTAACACTGTCGGTATCGTATGATTGTATTGAACATATTTGAATGAAAACTAAGGATATGGCAATGGTTTAAGGAAAAATGGATATTTTGTTCTGCCTTTTTTAAAATAATTTTCTAACGATAAGTGCTAGAGACACGATTTTATATTCGTTCACCCTCGTTCTTTGGGTTAGTAGTTTTTTGTATGTCCTCAGCCAATATTGGGAAAATCAGTTTTATGAGAAAACAATTATTATATGCTAACTGTCTAATTGAAATGGTCGAGTAAAATGAGGGGAATGTGGGCCGCTTTATGCTGGTTATTAGAACCATCCAACCATCCAATTAATAATCAGTAAAATGAGTCGCACAAGCAGCCCTTTTTTCTAGAAAGAAAATATTTTCTTTGATATTTGTTAGCTCATGACATGTATAATTTAAGGTATAAAAAGAATAGGAAAAAGTGTAAGCTAGGGTTTGGCATATGGGGCGAATATTGTTGCCATATTGGCAAAACTGGACAGTCAACATAAATCAACTGGGGTTGCTGATTGTTTTTTTTTACTATGTTTTTTTCTTGAAAATGTTTTTTCTCTGTAACCTTTGGTGCATTGTAATCGAGGAACAGTGTTGTGATTTGTTTTAGTATGTTATAATGACCTTCGGTATTTTAATTAATACCAGTTTAGTTACGACCATCGGTCGATATGAACGGAAGTTCAGTTGTCCTTTTTAACGTTCTTAATTCAACTACTTCCTTTTAACGTTTTAAAATTTAAGCTTATGTACATACCTTGTACATACAGACAGACACATAGACTTAGAATAGTTTATTTTGGCGCAGTCAAATGATTCGAATGTGCGTGGAATTCCCCCCTTTTGGCCTAATCACACTCTAGAGCCACCGCATGCCTGGACCCAATGGAGCGACCAATTCCCATTGGTGATCATTGCTAAAGAGAATCTGGATTTAGAGAGCCTATATGGACCAGAGATACCGGAGACGCAAATTCCAATTTTGGAACAAGCAACAAGCAGCGAGTCGGACGCGGAAAAAGCCAACAGAGAGAGCAGGAACAAAAGCACAATGAAACAGTACGAATCCGCAGAAGAGAAACGGATCAACGAAGAGAAAAGTAAATTTAATGGAATGAGACGAACGGAGGCGGACAAGAAAATGCGATCAATTTTATTTTTAGCCCTAGGGAGCAAAAGAAAAAGAGTTTTTACACAAAAGAACCCGAGAGTCAAGATTCTAGCAATATCGTTCTATGAGTTCTGGACTCTACTAGACGCAGCATTTAACAAACCGCCCAATATTACGTTCGAAAGATGCAAACTACTAAATCGAAAGCAAAAAGATTGCGAGTCGTACGAACAATTCTGGGGAGCACTGACGGACCTAGCCAGCACGTGCAACATCAAGGAATCCGACGAGGCAGAATGGATAAGGGATATCTTCATTTGCAATATGAAGAACACAGACACCCAGAGGAAGCTACTTTCAGCTACCATAAGCCCGTCGGAAGCACTTAACCAACCCCTAATCGATGAAAAGGGATATTTTAATCACCAGAAACTGACAAATATGTCACGTTCATTGACCAACGGGACAACTTTTAAATCTATTAGTAACCACAATCATATCAAAAAGGAACCAAGTTTAAACATCAAAAGGAGTAACTCGTGCATGAAATGCGGAAATACATTTACGAAAGGGCACTTAAACGTTTGCCCAGCGAAGAACATAATCTGTAAAAACTGCAATTATAAGGGGCACTTCGCCAAATTATGTAAATCACGCAATAAGAGACCAACTGTAAATAATGTATCAAATAATTTCGTAAATACTGAGAATTGTACATACACACCTCCGGAAAACTCGTGGATGGAAGAAAAAGAATAGTGCGACGTGATAAATGCGTGGAATGAGTACGGACAGAGTGACGATGACGACTTCTCGGTGTTGAGCGTCAGAACTATTTACGACAATAATGGTCTCGAAACAAAGAAACTCCTGAACCTAGGCATCGGCTGGGACATGATTGTAAATATGAACAAACCTGTAGATTCAGCAAGCCCGGTAAGCTTTTTAAAACAGAATGTTCTACATGAAATTAAACTAAGATACCCAAACCTCAAGATACACCAAGTGGAGAAAAGAATAAAAGACCTATACTGCGGATTCACCAACGATACGATCAATATTTTGAGAAAAATAATTGTCAGAACACAGTCCAATGGGTGGATCAGCGAAGAAACCCCATTCTTCATAACCGGCGGACACGAGCGAAACATATTGGGGAACGACAATTTACCCAAACTGGGCATAGAAATAACGAAAAGGAAATGCCCCCAACCAATCTGCATGGTCAATCAACCCACACTCGAGAGTGAGTACAAAAACTTACCTTCTTTATCAGACAACATTTTTAACGAGTTCAAGAACTTATTCACTAGAGTGGTGAAAATACTTAACGATCGGAAGGTAACCCATTTTCACACACCTTTTGAACCAATACAGTCCAAAGGGAGAAGAGTACCACTACATTTACTCGTGGCAGTGAACGAAGAGTTAAAAAGAATGGAAAAAGAAGATCACATAATAAAATTAGAGAAATGCGACGAAGATTGCCTCATCAGCCCAACTGTAATCACTCGGAAAAAGGATACTTCAATAAAACTGGCACTTGATTCTAAGCTTTTAAATGATCAAATTTTTAAAAATAAGTATCGAATGCGAACTGATCGATAATGAACTGATCGATAACGTGGCACTCCAAATTTCAGAAAAACCCAATGGGCGAGTGTGGTTTAGTAATTTAGACCTGAAAAACGCCTATAGCCAACTTCAACTTTGCAATCAAACAAGTAAACAGTGCAATTTTAGCAAATTAGGCGGCAAAACGACAGTAACGTATCGGTTTCTTACGGGATTTTACGGATTAGGAGACATGCCCAATGAATTCCAACGGGTCATGGACTCAATGTTGAAAAATTTACAAATTGTTAAAAATTGTTACCCGTTTACAAATTGTTACATAGACGACATCCTGGTAGCCTCGCGTGGATCCCTGGAAGAACGCAAATCAATAGTGTACAAAATTTTATCAATCTTAGATAATAACAAAATGGCAGTGAAATGGGGGAAATGCGCATTTTTTAAATCTGACATCGAATGGCTTGGCTTCAAGATCTCAGGCAATGGAGTACGACCGTTGGTCGGTAAAGCCGACGCAATAAAAAAAAATTTGCCAACCCCGAAGAATATTTCTGAACTTCGCTCATTTTTCGGCTCAATAAACCAATATGTAAAATTCGTCACTATTTATCCACGCTAAGCTCCCCTCTTTGACCTCTTCTAAACAAAAAATCGTTATACAAATGGGATACCAGCCATTCAATAGCGTTTGAGAAGTTAAAAACGGAAATTGTAAATATTGAATATTGCAGAAAACAGCCATTTTGATATAAAAGAGAAGACAAAACTAAAAACGGACGCTTCACCAAGCGGACTAGGGGCTTCCCTAGAACAATTACAGGGCGACCAGTGGAAAACAATCGCGTTTGCATCCCGATTTTTAAACAACCATGAAGTGAAATATTCTACCAACGAATTAGAGTTGCTGGGAGTCGTATGGGCTGCAGAACATTTCAGAAACTACCTGTACGGAACAGAATTCCAAATAGTAACTGACCACAAAGCGTTACTATCAGCACTTTCGGCAAATCATGGAAATAAAACGATGCACAGCCGATTGACCCGCTGGGTAAACAGACTCTTACCTTTCAATTTTAAAATTTCACATTTACCAGGAAAGGACATGGGCTTTACGGACCTTTTATCTAGACTTCCTTCGGGCAAAGCCCTTCCAATTTCACATTATGACGACGAATTTGTAGTCGCTTCAATCGACAGAATTCAAAAAATTTTATCGACTAATAAAGATTCTAAATTACTTACTGTAAATTCTGTGGATAGACCAGCGGTCGCTGTAAATACTAATTCACGAGTTAATACAATCCCATCGGGAAACGAAAATTCAAGCGACGTGATTGGTCAGAATCAGTTGAATAGCTCTTTAGTTTTACTCAATCTCAAGATTAATGCTGCTATCATATCTTGTATCGCTCAGTCGATAAAAATTTGCCACAATAATCACTCTCGGACAGAAAATTGTACTACAATTTGCCAACCAGTCGATAATTCTAAGTTTAATTTTAAAAATATTACTTTTTCGGACAAAGTCCTTTTACATTTCTTACTACCAAACAGACACTTCATACCATCTAACAAAAAAAACAAGAACTCCCAATGGACAAAGTGAACGAACCCCTTTTGATCATCCCCGAAGAACATAATATTGCTCTCAAACTCAGAGACGACAGACTTCCACCCGACCACCAGACCTCTTAAGAAGATATAAGGCCGAACTGAATTTACCGAATTCCCCACTTCGCCCTGAAAACCACTGTTCGGAGAAATTGCTTCAGATCATGACTAGAGAAAACAAGATGCTGTGGGATCTGATAGAGACGATAAAGAGGAACTGACCGATGGGCATACACGGGACTTACATGAAGAACTACATCAAAGATTTACACGTGAAGGATGAGCTACTCTTTTTAGACAATAAACTAGTCGTCCCAGCTACCATCAGGGGAACTTTTAATTCAATGCTACACGAGACCCACCCAGGACAGTTCGGGATGAGATCCCTCGCCGAATATTTGTGGTGGCCACATATTTACCGGGAAATTTATCATCACGGGAGAACATGTACCCAAGGTTTAAAAGCGGGTAAGAACATTAAAGTGTTACTAGGCACCCATAATATTTCGAAACTTCCGACGTTGACATTCGCAAACGAGGAAAGTAATTTGGATTTTGCGGGACCGTTGGATGCTAGCTGGGGTAACAACAAATACATTCTTCTTTGCATCGACCGTTACACTAAGTTTCCTTGGCCAAGATTGTCAATAACACCTCTACAAGAAACGTACTTTCATTCCTAAACAATTACTGTCGTCTTCACGGATTCCCAAGAAAAATTAGAGTCGACCATGCGTCAAGCTTTCTTTCACATGATTTCAAAAACCTCTGCGCTAAATTTAATATAGAAATCGTTTACTGCACTGTCGGAGACCGCAGATCCAACGGGCTAGTGGAAAGACTAGTGTACACAATTAAATCGAAATTACTGGCAATGTCATTCGAAGTACCCAAACCATCTCTAAACGATTCGATCGAGAAAATCATCTGGAACCTGAGAATCTCAAAACGAACGGCGATCGGCTGTACTCCGTTTGAAAAGCATTTTAATAGAGTAGCGAACACTAGGTGGAAAAATTTTATGTCCAATATTGACTATTTAGATAAAGTAAAGGCTATATTGTCCAAAGAGCGGGCTACTAACTGGGAACTACACGGCGGGGCAGAAGATGGCTATTTGGACGAGGAGAAGGACAGCACGTCGGACCCAGAAGAAAACTTGCCTTTAGCTAGGACTTTCAGCCTACACACAAACCCGGACGACACTACCCGAACTTCAGATCCACTGGGAAAAAGAAAAGCAGTAATGGGAGGTAACTTATATATAAAAGTGTCCAACAGGAAAAATAGGGACCCTTATTTTAATCTGGTTAAGAAGGATATCATGGTTTCTTCAGAGCACACAGCTACCCTCGACAACGGCCACGTTTTACGTAAATCGGATCTGGCTATAAAAGGAAAAGTACTTCCAGGGCCCAAAAAAATAGTGAATCAGACACCCACTGGGCATAATACTCATACTCATTCGAGTTTAGCTGGGAAAAGGAAACTCTCTCCACCGAAGAAAGCTGGATCGACAACAGCCGGCCACTCGAGACAAGGCACTCCGAGAAGGGAGATTATCAGAGCAGGGACTAGCGCACCGACCGCGAGCTCGGCCACTCAAGACTCTCCAAGACTTTCTTCAGGTTCAACCTCCTTAAATCTAGATTCGTGGGACGGGATAATCGAGGATTACCTTAACGATGTGACCAATAATAACGTACCTCAAAACCCCCATACCGAGTCTAATCAGGGCTTAAGTATTACAGGTCATGTCGAATCCCCACTATTGAGCTCAGAATGGACAGCGAACAACGACCCACGGGAGATTGTGGTCATACACGACGCGAATACTACTGAAGGATCACAGGACAACCCAATTATGATAGACCGTAATCCGGAACAGACGACCAGCGTGACTCCAAAGACCCGAAATTCTAGACCACGCAGAAATGTGGGCCCCCCACAGTTTTTCGGAAATCGGAGATATATAGACGTGGTGCAAGAGAAAGACGACCTAGGGGCGCCAACTACTGTATTCTCTCAGGCACCGGAATTTCACAGTTCTATTTTCGCGGTCAACTCTCCTTCTGACCTTTTGACTCCATTAGCGGAGGCGCCTCCCAGACAGATCCTAGTCGCAGAAACTACGTTGTCATGGTCTTCAAGGAACTCCCTCCCGACGGTCAGACTTGCAACTTCAACCACGAAGACTCACCTCCACGAGAATTCTTCGGACTCAAACTTAACTTACCCGACCTCAAAGGACCCCTCATTAGAGATGGACAACTATGGTGAGATCTCATCAACTATAGATTCAGAATTGAGAGCTAAATTGGATGAGTTTGAGGACCAATTCTTGTAATCGACATATCAATTCAAACTTAACAAAACAATTCTGTAATCCATAATTTCCGACGGACTTTTTAATTTTACCTGTAGATACAATTGTACATGTTAATGTACATGTTGTGGATTAGTTTTATTTAGTTAGTTACCGTATTCTGTAAAAATTGTAATTCTGTATAGACACCCTGTACATTGCTACATTCTCTTTCAATTGTGGATTTTATTTTGCCGCTGTATATTTACTCTCTGGGCGCAGTTTGTAAAATTCTTCCATTTTCTGAGGGGGAAAAAGGGTGTATATAGAGTTATATAGTTAGTTTGCAGTTTCATTTTTCTCCCGGTGGGAAATGTTGTAATTTGTTTTAGTATGTTATAATGACCTTCGGTATTTTAATTAATACCAGTTTAGTTACGACCATCGGTCGATATGAACGGAAGTTCAGTTGTCCTTTTTAACGTTCTTAATTCAACTACTTCCTTTAAACGTTTTAACATTTAAGCTTATGTACATACCTTGTACATATAGACACAAAGAATTAGAATAGTTTATTAAACAGGATGATGAGAGTTTTTTTTGAGAAATTTCCATTCAGGGTTATGGAATATTGAAAAGGTAGACGAAAATAAAAAGAGAACAATTTTGATTGTGTTTGCTATCATTCTGATATAAATAATGAGATTTACAAAATTTTCACCTAACTTGAGTGTTATCATCCCTGTGTATAAATGCAATCACAATTCTTGCGTAATTCTATTTTTAGTGCTGCTCACGATGATTGTACCACTATCAAAACCAACGACTTTTCTGTAATACAACTTCAATTTGCTTTGGTCTGGAAACGTGTAAATTGTAGTTAAAGATGCTTACTTGTCAACGACTTCAATTGTTATTGTGGTCCGTTATTGTAGTCCAGTACAAAATTGCTGACCATCAAAAACACCCTTGTTCTAAACTGCCTTGTTCTTAACTGAATTATTACTGCCGTACTAAATCATCGTTTTTACCTTGTACAGGAAGTACATTCATGAATTTTTCTTAAATTTAGATCCAAAAAATCTTGCCGGCAACTGGCACAAATAATTGTTGACAATTTTTGTACATTTGACTTCGGAATCAGGTAGCAATAGCGTATATTTCATGGAAAGTTTGTAGATTATTTTTCCACGGAAATTTATCAAATGAAGGGTTGTTATTGGTTCCAGACAAATGGGGCATTCGTTTGTCAATTGTTTTAAACGGATTTTTATGCCAAAAATCACAGCATTAAATTGAATGGTGGAAAAACAGATAGGACAGACTTTTTTGCTTTTTTCCGCAATCATTGCAAAGAGTGTTTAAAGATCATTTATTCACCCTTGCGCATGCTTCTGTCTGATGCGAAATGATTGCAGAGTTTTTTGTTGTAGATGGGAGGCCTTGAGTATAGATTATGACATTTAGATGGCAATATGCGAGGTGACGCTATCTTGCCATACTGTATATAAAAACTCGATATAAAATTTTTTTAGTGGTTAGTTTTTTCCATAGGCTTTTAAATGTATATTGGTAACATGGCTGGGCGCTTTTACTCGGAAAATTAATTACCAATGTTGATCAGCAAGTATCATCGCGTCTGCAAGTATATAGAGCCACCATAATAATTTTTCGTTGGCATAATTTAAATGGTTATTTAAATGAGAAACTTGATTTAGCACCAATGATATGATGATCCAAGCTTGAGTGTTATCATCCCCGTGTATAAATGCAATCACAATTCTTGCGTAATTCTATTTTTAGTGCTGCTCACGATGATTGTACCACTATCAAAACCAACGACTTTTCTGTAATACAACTTCAATTTGCTTTGGTCTGGAAACGTGTAAATTGTAGTTAAAGATGCTTACTTGTCAACGACTTCAATTGTTATTGTGGTCCGTTATTGTAGTCCAGTACAAAATTGCTGACCATCAAAAACATCCTTGTTCTAAACTGCCTTGTTCTTAACTGAATTATTACTGCCGTACTAAATCATCGTTTTTACCTTGTACAGGAAATACATTCATGAATTTTTCTTAAATTTAGATCCAAAAAATCTTGCCGGCAACTGGCACAAATAATTGTTGACAATTTTTGTACATTTGACTTCGGAATCAGGTAGCAATAGCGTATATTTCATGGAAAGTTTGTAGATTATTTTTCCACGGAAATTTATCAAATGAAGGGTTGTTATTGGTTCCAGACAAACGGGGCATTCGTTTGTCAATTGTTTTAAACGGATTTTTATGCCAAAAATCACAGCATTAAATTGAATGGTGGAAAAACAGATAGGACAGACTTTTTTGCTTTTTTCCGCAATCATTGCAAAGAGTGTTTAAAGATCATTTATTCACCCTTGCGCATGCTTCTGTCTGATGCGAAATGATTGCAGAGTTTTTTGTTGTAGATGGGAGGCCTTGAGTATAGATTATGACATTTAGATGGCAATATGCGAGGTGACGCTATCTTGCCATACTGTATATAAAAACTCGATATAAAATTTTTTTAGTGGTTAGTTTTTTCCATAGGCTTTTAAATGTATATTGGTAACATGGCTGGGCGCTTTTACTCGGAAAATTAATTACCAATGTTGATCAGCAAGTATCATCGCGTCTGCAAGTATATAGAGCCACCATAATAATTTTTCGTTGGCATAATTTAAATGGTTATTTAAATGAGAAACTTGATTTAGCACCAATGATATGATGATCTAAGCTTTTTTCGTGTACTCCTAAGTTCGAATTTTAACTCATATTCAAGGATAGCAATCGGGTTTACTTCTGCTGTCTTATATGATTGATTTTTTTTGTGAACATTTAGCGAGTTTTATCGAGTCGAAATCATTGGCGTCTTTGCAAACACACATATTATTTTTCTCAAAAATTAGCGATTAGGTTTTTGGTATAGAGAAGCTGGAAACTGGAAAAACGCTTCATCTTTGAAAATTAATTCCAATAAACGTGTGCAACCATGATTTCAATTCAAAAAATTGTGTAATATAACAAAACATTTTTTTTGAAACAAAAACGATTGCTGGTTGATTGCTTAGTAATCTAGCCTAAGTTATGAGTTTTACTCAAACCGATAATTGTTTTTATCATAGTTGTGCTAAGCCATCTGCTAAAAAAAAGATTAGTTTAAAGAGGTTAATCAGTTGTTAGTTAAATATTTATAGTATAAAAGGATGGATCAACAGACACAATGTTAATTTCATTCACCCTTGTGCTTTGGGTTAGTAATTTTTGTATGTCCTCAGCCCATTTTTGGATAACCTACTTTATGACGAATTAATTATAATATACTAATTGTCCAATTGAAGGGGTCGGATAAAATGTGGAGAATGTGGCATAACGGGAGTTTTTTGGTGACTGGTGGAACAAACCGATTACAGAGGGTTATGGTTGTTTAATAATCAGTAAAATGTGTCAAACAAGCAGCCCTTCCTTCTTGGAAGAAATGATTTCCTTTGGTATTGGTTGGCTCCCGACATAGATATTTTAAGATATAAAAAGGTGTAAGCTGGGGTTTGGCAATATGTTTGCCGTTTTGGGAAAACTGGAGCTGAAACTCACGCACAAATCAAGTGGGGTTTCTGACTGTTTTCATTATTACGTTTTTTCTTTAATTTTTTTCCTCGTATTTATTGGGGCATTGTAATCGAGGATTGGGATGATGAGATTTTTTTTGAGAACTTTCTTTTTCATATTTTGGAATCATGAAAAGGCAGACGAAAATAAACAGAAAACATTTTTGTTTGTGTTTGCTATCATTCTGTGATGAAAAAAAATTTAAGAAATTTGAGAGGTTTAATTAACTTGACTGCTATCATCAAGGTGTATGAATGCAATCACAACTCATGAGTAGTTTATATTTGTCAAATAAAAGGTTGTCTTTGGTTTCAGACAAACAAGGCATTCGTTTGTCACTTGTTATTAACGGAATTTTAAGTAGTGGATCATGAGTAGTTGGAGCTTTATCAAATGAAGGGTTGTCTTTGATTCCAGAAAAACAAGGCATTCGTTTGTCACTTATTACTAACGGAATTTTATGCCAAAAAAGTCAACAAATTGAATATTGGAAAAAAAGATAGGACAGACATTTTTGCTTTTATTTCCGCAATTATTGCAAAAAGTAATAAATGTAAGTTATAATATACTAATTGTCCATTATTAGATTGGCTAGTTGATACTTCAAAGGTTCAACTCAATTTTTTTGTCCTTTTTTGAAAGCAGTTGGAAAGGTTTTCCGGT
This sequence comes from Symsagittifera roscoffensis, assembly GCF_963678635.1. Taxonomy (NCBI): domain Eukaryota; kingdom Metazoa; phylum Xenacoelomorpha; order Acoela; family Convolutidae; genus Symsagittifera; species Symsagittifera roscoffensis. The sequence goes on from NC_087069.1 coordinate 19,851,013, forward strand.
CATAAAAAACAAGCCATATATTCACCCCTGCGCCTTTTTCTCTCTGATGCCAATTGGTTGCAGAACTTTGAGTTCTAGATGAACCTTGAATATATACGTTGATATTTGGTCAGCAATCTGAGAGGTGGCAGTAAATTGCCATAACCTCAGTTTGTGTTTTTAAGCAAAAAATAAATGAAGTTTTTCAATGGTTAGTTATCTCCCCTAGGCCTTTAAATGTTTTTTATTAACATTCCTGGGCGTTTCTAATCGTTGGGGGAATAGTTACGAAATTGGATACACTGTTGAGGAAAAAGTCTCATCGAATATGCAAGGCTACATAGAGCCACCAATTTTGTTTTTCTTGGCATAAATTATACGGTAGTTTAATTGAGAAGCTTGATTTAGCACCAAAAATGTTGGCATAATTTTACGGCGGTTTGGGTCAACCTTTGGAGATGAAATTTACCTCGAGATATTTTTGCGCTAATTTATTTTACGTACCTTTGTGCCTGAGCATGCTTCAAAATCAACCTAAAATTTTGCATACGTGCACTAAGAGGATCTGTCTGTGGGGCATTAAGTCTGTTCTTTTTAAATGGCTTGCTACATTATTAGATTGGCTAGTTGATACTTCAAAGGTTCAACTCAATTTTTTTGTCCTTTTTTGAAAGCAGTTGGAAAGGTTTTCCGGTCATAAAAAAAAACAAGCCATAAAGTCACCAGTTTTTCCAGTCAGAGTTTGATGTGAAAAAAACTCAAAATATATTCTAGTTTCAGCTCCGGGCCCTCCTTAATGCTTCCTTGCTTTTTGAAAGCAATTACTATTAATAAAGTAAGTGCTACAGGTTCCGCTGAGTTTAAAACTGTCCATGAAAAAAAACTTCATTGTTGTGCGAGAAAATTTTCTCTGCCAGTTTGAATTGTTTCAGGTAGTTTGAGCAAACAAACACCAACAGAAACACATGTTTGGATATTTCAAAAGTTTGGATGTTTTGAATTTGGATAAATGTTTGGATATGTCGAATTGAATAGTAATAACTTGCATAGTTATATCAAAAAAAAAATTAACAAAAAATTCAAAAAAAAACAAAATTAATTACCCTATCCAAAATTACAACTAATTTTTGTTAAACCATAAAAACTGTCTACGAACTGTTTTTATATCTTGAATGATTTGACCTAAAGATCCTTTCGATATAGTTCTTTTCAAATCTGTTAAATTCTAAAGCAAAACAGGAATTTAGTTTTCTTCGTGCCTACAACATTTGTTATGAACATGTACGCCTTTCTGTTCTGATGACTTATCAAATTCAAGTGATGTTTTTTTCTTGAACGTTAAACTAGCTAAAGAAACTGATATAAATCTTGTTGATTTTGGAGCTGAGATACTTTTTTGATCTAGCAGTACAGTTATATACAATTATAGGTAGGGATAAATTTTACTTCTGATGTTAATCACAGCATTTGGATTTCCTGGATACGCCCTAAATTAGATGTTGGAAGATTCGACTTAATGGTTTATTTTTTCTCGCCATTCACTGCTACTGTATTCGATATAAAATTTACTTAATCTAAATAAAATCTAAGTTATGCATAGGTTTTGAAAAGCGTCAAGATTATTTAATAATTAGTTTGTTCTAGTGTTGACCTGAAACTGAATTTCAAAACTAATTTTTTCGTCTCCGACGTGATATTGGTTCAAATTATTAAATAATTCTAACTGTGAAAATTGCTGACACAAATCTAGTCAATTTCTTGGTTCTCATCATCACTAGAATATCCAACCTCTCATAAAAAAATCCCAAAAAAAACTTTTTACAGTGAGATTGTCTTCGATCGTGTTCCTCAAGGACCCCTTGTCTAAATCAATTACTTATAGTATGACCTGTCCTGTGACACAATCTAAAATTTTTGATGCCCTAGTGATTGTTTTCTGG
>NC_087069.1:19853131-19902565 GCF_963678635.1 Symsagittifera roscoffensis
AAATGGCTGTCAAGTATAAAACAATTGGATTGTGTTTCTAAATAAAGACACCCATTATCTCGTAGGTTTTTGATGTTGGAAACTAACTGACGAGTTCTCACAGATCCTTATAATAAAAAATTTTTTAGCACTGAAAGCTGTTCTGAATTTGTAGGAAAAAGGAAGTTCTTGACGAGTAGTTCTCTGCTGCGGTTGCACCAAATTTCAGAAGCGCGGAGGAATGATTCTTTGTTTCGTAATTTAGTCCAAGTTTTCAGTCTGACCTTATTATTCAAGTTTCTTGACACTAATTAGTTATAGTTAAAAAATGGTTAAAAAAGTTGGTAAAACAAGGGTAAAACAATGGTTTTCAAGTGAGATTTCTGTTCCGGTGCTCCAGCCCTTGTCTCCGGTCTATCTCTGTCCGGGAATCCCGTGGTGTAGTTTCATCTTGCTCTCCGTCATTAAACACATTTTCGTTCAAATCTCCTGTTAGCTTACGATTTTTTTTGCTCAATATTTTGTTTTTATCTAATTTTAGAAAGAATAAAATGTAAGCAAAAAAATAAGAGAAAAAAAGGAAATTCTTGAAAACCAGTTTTTGTGATTTTAATCGTTCGTCATCTGAGAAAATGAAGCGAATGAAAAACCAGTTTGGCTTTACTGACTCAAACCTTTTGTCATCACTTCAAACTTTTGTCATCCTTTGTGTGAAAAAAATCAAAGGCTTAGACAAAAAAGTTAAGTTTTTTTTGTATGGCAAAAGTTTAACAATCCTGCAACACTTTTATGTCAATTATTTTAAATTCGGATGGTGCGAATTTTTTCAGTTATAAGCATGTGCTTACTAAAAACTTATTGCTAGTTAGTATTAACCCAGCTGTTTTTTGAGAAAATTAATTTCTGTGTTTGCAAAGATCCCATCAATTTCCACTCGACATGATTCTATGAACGGTCTGGTTTTCTTTGTCGTGATCTCGAAGTAAATTGTAAAAACGTTTCGGTGTTAAGCTCATAAATTACGAAAAATATCAACGTAAATTTTACTTTGTGAGTCACTTTGATATTTTAACTATCCAATAATCTCTTTTAATTGAAAATTTTCTCCATATTTGTAGCTTTAACTCTGAGCAACTTAAATTGGGCAAATTTTTTGCTCACAAACTGATGTCCAGACAGACGCAGCACGTTGTCATGTTCATGTCTTCTCGAAATAATAAGGAATTAGTTCATCCAAATGAGTTTACTGATGTTTTTAACCTATCAGTATCCCTAAGGTCCACTTGTGAAATATCAAATTTTGCAAATACTTGGTTGAAGACTTCTGAGCTTTTCGACGAAATAGAATTAAAAATTGGGCATAATTTTTCCGGCGAAAAACCAGATATTTGTATTGTGCCACAAGAACACAATCGCAATTCGGATGTTGGGACTGCTTTCGTTGAGAAATGCGCGTCTATTATAGAAGAAAATCTTCACAAGTCAAGCGATTCCGATATTCTACCTGTTTTGATAGATATCCCAAAAGATTCATTAGATCTGTTGGAGGCAATTCTAACTTCAAAAAATTGTTCTACACAAAGAGGTTTAACTGCTCCTAGTGATAAACAGCTGGGCGAATGTCGTGACTTACCTACTGCTTGTTTCTTTCAATTCGATGAAGTAGAAGGAGCTGAATTTAGCACAGTAGTTGTTTTGACTTCATGGAGGAACCACAAAAGCTTCGAAAACCCATGTAAGTTTTGTTTAAAGACAACGTGAGCCCCTCTAATATAAGATTTTTTGATTTGTTCAAATTTGTTTCGGATAAAAAATTTCTGAAAAAAATTATGTAACCTTTCATAAGTCTCAGAAGTAGACGTTTGGATAGATTGCTCTCTAGGATGGGGGGCAGGGTGGATTAGTTTGTGGTTGCGCAGCGCGCGGGTAGGATCAGAAGTTAACTAGTTAAAATTAGCCTAAATTGGTGCAGTAATCACCGTTTCCATTGAAACCTAAAGAGTTATATATAATGTTTCAAACTGAAAAAAATTTATATAAATCACACTTCACACAAAACCACTCTCACCCTGATCTGCTGGCATTAACCGGTCGCAATATCCGCAAGGGTTGAAAAAATTAATAGATGGAAATTCAAAAAACTTATAATGGGGAAAAACACAAGAGTTTTCCTGAAAAAAGTTAGAAATATGTTTTCATGCACACATTCTTTAAATGGTTTCTGCGGTTTTTTCAAGCGAAAGCGAACACGCAGTCAAAAAGTTTCTGGGATCTCAGTATACAGAACTTTAAACCATTTTTTTTAAGTTTTCACGTTTCAAAACAACGTAGCTCAAAAACATTTTTTTAAAAATAGCATTTCTGAAAAATTTATTCAGGTTGAGCTGGCGAAAACTAACGATGATGATAACTTGGACAGTGACAGCCAGAACTTCAGATTTCTCGTCAGTTTATCTTTAGGTACCCGCATTTGAGTGAAAACGAAAAAAACTATGAGCCTCATTTGAACATGTTTTTTGAGGATCAAATAAGCATAAAGTACTTAAAATACGTCAAAAGAATTCTCTTCATGGGAAGAAGCTATCGTCTACACATTCTTTTTGCCAAGTATACTATCACATTTGTTGTATGACTTATTAAATCTCTATGAATTGAATACTTTAAATTATGCTGGAGTAAGCTGTTTTGTACATCCGATTTAACAAGTCTAAGATTCCAAATGACAAAATGAAAATTTTTTTTTGCTGTAAGTAGCATTTTTTTAATCAAAGATAATATAGATAGAATACAATTTGGTCATAATCAGCTGTGAGTCGAATTTCGTCACCAAAATAGCTAGTGTAAATTTTTCCCGAAAAATATACCGTGACAGAAAGTACAAAAAATCCCCATGAACAACTGTCTAATGTCAGATACTTTTTTTGCACGTGTTTTTCATTGTCTTTAACTACCCATTTCTTTTTTGGTCTGTTAATGGGTCAAAGAACGTTCTAAAACTTTTCGGCTGTTTTTTCAGTTTTCGGCTATATATACATAACTGGTTCTCGAATCCCCAGTCAACGTGATAATGTCTAAAGATGGCTGAAACTTTTTTTATACTTTCTTTTAGTGACAGTTATATGTCGGTTTTGATAGAAATCTATTGACCTTTTCCTCTTCATCAACTACTCATACTCTGAAAAGCTATTGGTTTTGAAGCATGCAGTGCATTGCAAAATTGGAAAGGTTTCCTAGAGTTGTTAAACGTTAATGGGCACCAGGCCTCCAAATCCAAAATATTCGGTTGTTTCTCTCCCTAAATCCGGGTTAGGCAGTGTTCAGGTCGATTTAAAAACCGGCACTGAACCTTCAAGCTCATTTTGGGAGGTGACAATCAAGATAGACGAATGCTCCACGTCCTTAAGCTTTTCTTTCAATCAAAATTTCTCTCTTTGTCTCAGTTATTTTTTTTTAAAGTTAAGTCCCTATTCGAAAACTCAAAAATAAAAATCTAGAATATTTAGAAGCCACTTTTTTGATCAATTTTTGATCATCAAACATTTTTTTGATGTTTCATGTTGTACTCAGAAGATGCGGTTGTGCCTCTTGTCGGAGTGCCTTGTCTTCCTGGAAAGTTCCATCAATGTCCCTAATGAACGCATAACTCCTGGTTATGGTCATAACAAGTGATCAAGTGTCGATCTACAAAGTTTTACAAATAAAGTCGAAGATTAAAAATTATCTACTCCACTTCAATTTACCTCTAACCGCAAATGGCATCATAGTACGATACACTCCCGAGCCCCCTGAAAAAAAGTGTATCTTAAAGTTAATATCAAGTAAAATGTGTTAAACATGCCTTGTCGCCCTCGTTCAAAAAAATGAAAAAATTGCTAGGAAAGATACTGAGGGCCTCCCTTTTGAGTGATCTTATCCACAACCTCACGAGATGGCCACCAAGCAATGAGTTGTCCTATTCAGATTTTAAGAAATCCAGACAGCTTTAAATAAATGAATATTTTATCCTAATTACCTGTGCTTTTAAGTAGTTTAAAAAAATATCATTGTTATTCTACCTGGTAACAACATTCACAATAATGAATTTCTGGTTGGTCTAAAATAAATTTCAACAAGAAAGTTCGAAGTCCGGGCTTTTTTATTTGTTTCAATAACTTTTAAAGTTCAAAGGCGAATCAAAATTTTCGTATAGTTCAAATGTTGTTTTCTGTTTCTATCATCATTGACGTAATACCTACTTCTCAGTCATCCCCATCGCCTGTTGGTTTCTTCTTTTGCTGCATCACCACTCTCCTCCAGTTCCTCGCTATCTTCAAGTACTATTTTCCGCTGTTAAACGGGATGAAATCCAATTTTCTTCCTCAGCTACCCTTCGTTGCAACAGGGTAGAAGGACAACGCCTAATTCTGGTTACCGTTTCCCTCAGTAAATGTCGTGGAAGCATAAGGGTCAAGTTTCCCTCGGAGTCAGCATGTTAGACATTGTTCCTTTCATTCTTTGGCATGCAGGCATTTCAGCTACTGATTTTACCGCAAGAGTGAAACAAACTCTAAGAATCAGAAAAACTTCTTTCTCGGTTCTAAGTCCAGCTCGATAGGTTTGGTTTGTTTGTGAACATATGACGCTTCGCGCGTCCAAATACCCACGTTGTCATAGCAGCACGAAAACAATGCTTCCATTTCTTTCCCGCCCAAATCCTTTCGTTATCTTCAACACTTCATAGGAGGTCCTGAAAAAGTCGCCGTATATAAGACCATTTCCTGGGTCATTCGGTAATTCGACCCACAACGGTTACAAAAAATTTTGAAATCCAGGCCTGTTTGGTTGGTTCAGCAAGTTTTATAGTTCAAAAACAAATCAAAACTTTCATCTCCTTCAAGGTTTGTTTTATTTCCATCGTCATTGACTTCTTCCCCTCTTCGCAATCACCTTCATTGCCCCATGGCTTGTTCTTTCGCTGCATCAACACTCTCCTCCGTTTCCTCACTGTCCTCGAGCGCTCTTTTCCGCTATAAGGCGGGATGAACGCAGTTTTTCTTGCTTAGCTACCCTTTGTTGCAACAGGGTAGAAAGTCTATGCGCAATTGTTGTTACCGCTTCCTTCAGTAATCGTTGTGAAAACATAGGCTCAAGTTTACCTCGGAGTCAGCTTGTTAGACATTGTTCTTTTCATTCTCTGTCATGAAAAGTATTCCAGCTTTTGGTTTTACCGCAGGAGTGAATGCAACTCTAAGAATCAGAAAAACCTCTTAGGTTTGGGTTATTTTGTGAAGATATGACGCCGCTTCGCTCGTTCAACTACCCACTTTCTTATAGCAGCACGAAAACAGGGCTCCAATTTCTGCCTCGCCCAAATCCTTTCGTTATCTTCGACACTTCATAGGAGGTCCTGAAAAAGTCGCCGTATATAAGACCATTTCCTGGTCACTCGTTCCAGCGGGAGCTCCGATCAACCTAACTGATTCCATGGCACTAATCAGCAATATGGACACGCACTGGGTTTCCTCGCTTCGTATGAAAAATTTTCTGGGTGACGTAGGTCAACATAAAATTCCTCCAGGGTTTCTATCCTGAAGCCTCTAGCAACTGCTCTTCTTCAATCATCTTCTGATGCGTTCTGTTTTCCTCGTCAATCGTGGAATATTGACCGACTGTGCTCCACTTGCCTTCTGATTTTGGCAACCTTCATGGTATTTTCTCCTACTAGTTTTTTCAATTCGATCCTAGATGTCTCCGTGACCGCTTTAAAAAATTCTTTGACAATTCATAATATCTTTCGGAAGTTTTGGACAAACTTACACACTTAGGCGCTGAGAAGGGATGATCGATCACCACTTGTTGTGTCTTCGCATCCAGCACTACCACGTGTCTTGGGTTTTCAATATTGCAACACGACGCCCGGCTGGATCTCTGTTTTCTTCACTGTATTCCGAGCACATTCAGTTCTTGAGAGCTTCTCACCAGTCTCCTAACTGTTGCTGCGTTTGTAAAAATTCAAGGAACACTTGAACTCTTGATGATGGACTCCAGAGACTCCCTGCAGGCGCTCCGCAGATTTCGTCGGGCCAATCGTGCTGTAAAATTCCAAGCGGTCATCAATTTCCTTTCAGTAACTTCCTGGCAGTCCGCTATTGTTTCCATTTCAGTTTTATCAGCCATGCTCATTTTTCCGTACATTTTTGCCAGTTTGTTTTCTTTGTTTTCCATGCAACAATTTTTCCGTACATTGTTGCAAGTCCATCCAGTTCGAAACAGGCGGATAGGCAAACGCCTTTCTCCATCCTTTCCCTCCCGCATTTTTCGTCAGACAGCTCCGTGGGTTTGATTTCTTTCTACCTTTCAACTGCTTAGGCGAATAAGTGATATATTACAGCCCATGCAGATGTTTGTCTTTGTTTTGTTCCAGCTTATTTTTCGAGATCTCATCTCACTTCAGAGTCGCATTTGATTTTCGGCATCATCAAGTTTTCTGAAATCTACATATCGTGATCAAGCTGGTCTTAATTGGATCGTCCCACGCACCACATTCAAAGCATTGTTACTCATTCATTCGTGAAATCGAGGGCTCCACAGTCATTTCTCTAAATCTGTGCTGAGCTGCAATTCTATAGATGTTAACACTTGTTCAGATATCCCAAACATCCTCGTCAGCGAAAGGGTTGTATGCTATTCCGGGCACACCTGACACATACTGAAACAATTTGCGTTTCACCAATCATGTGTATAAATAGGAGCTTACCAGTCTTGGCTTTTTTTCAGTCATTTGTTTGATAATCTGTTTTCTGTTCCTTACTTTCCAAAATTATCCATATCGTTTAGTTCTTTGGTTGCTGTTTTCAGCGGCATGTCTTGATAGAGTTCAAACAAGGCTCTTAAAAAAATTTTCTCGTTTCCTTGCTCCTTGACTAATGGCTTTTATACATTATTCCAACAAGCTCTTCAACAAAAATATATAGTATGTTTCTGCTTAGCTCAGGTCACTGCAAAGTTATCTCCTAGGCAAGCATGCTATGTAGGGATTCCATCAATTCTAGTAACTGCTGTCTTTGTTCAGATTCCGTATCGGATTAAATTTAGCTTTTTACCATCACCGAGCACCACATTAACTTCTCACGTCCCTCTGTTTTTTCAGGGATTGTCCTTATTCGACGTTACTGTTGATGTTTTTTTTTCATCATCGTGTCGAATTACTTCTGGGAGACGATCCTTCAAGAAGCCTCGAGTAGTTGTTCCAGGCCCTTCTCACTGGATTCAGATGACCTCACAGTGCCATACTCCTTTCGCCTTAAGTTTGATCCTGTCATTATCTCTTTCAGCTTTTCCTTCTTCTCTAACAAAGCCAAGACGTGCCCTATAGCTGAGTTTCTGAAATTTAGCATCTCCAAAAAGCCCCAAGCGTGATCACCCATTTAGTCTCAGTCAGGCACCGTGATCCGAATGTACTCTGAATTCTTCCACATTTTTTATTCGCGCTATGTTGGTTCTTCAAGGCTTGTAAACATAGAGCCTGTCGCTTCCCCTCTGGCTAACGACTTTTATCTCACTCTTTTCCGCCAATGTTCTAAAAAAATTTTCGTCGGCGTGGAAATCGATGAAACTACTTCAGCTAATAACATAAGCATATTTTTCTTTCTTTTTTCCCTCCGTTCAAAAATGCACAATTCCTCGTCCATTTTCTCAAAGATAGGACATCATCACTCTGCAGTTAACATCATCATTCTGAAGTTGAGGTCTATTTCCTGATTTTGTTTTAAACTTTTTAGCCATCGTATTGAAATTTTCAACCTTTTCTTGGCTCTTCTAGTGGTTTCTTTTCATGACTGGGCTCTCATCAACACCGTATTCCGTACTCGGCCAAGCCGTCAGACTTGGTGGACTTCATGAGCTATTCCCGAGTCCCTCGCAAAAGCGGTTAATTTGAGCCGACCTTCATCACGGTTTGAAAGCCGCGTCTCCTGATCCCATCCCGAGTCTTTTCCACGAAGGCTAATTTGTTCCATGTAATCCCCGATTTTCTCTAGTAATCCCACTGATCTTGCTCCCACTCTCCGGCAATAGGCTCAAAAAGGAAGCAGAGAATCCTCTGATAGGTAAAACGGCCCCACGGTTGCTGGGGCCTCCATATCAGAGACTTTAACTATAATGATGTTCGATGCAAAACAAAAAAAATTAGGCTGACCGTTTCTTGAATAAACTTATTGGGATGATGTTTCTTTATTTTGGTAAAAATCGAATTCTCTGTCTTATCCTAATTTTTACTTTTAAGAGTCTAAGAGTTTAAATCTCGAAGAAGACTCCTCATTCAAGTTGATGCAAAATCTGATACAAAATTGGGACCTCTTGTGTGAGCATACTTCCATGTTTATATCCGAAAACAACACGTGAACAGAGCATACAGCTCTCGTTGATGAAGCTCTCCCCTGTTTGGGTCGTAAAACGATAAAGAGAGTGAGGTCACTACTCCATCAACCAAAGCACTAAATTCTCATGGCTCACGTGTTCTCTATCAGCGACTTTCGTTACCAAAAAGCATGAAAATTTGCTCGATTTTGTGATAGAGTAGGTGGCAGCGCTATCATTCCTCCTCAGGTCTCTGTGAAAACTCTTACATACAAATTTTATATAATCTAGTACAAACTCTTTAAGTCGACCGCTTACGACGTCTTAAGGCTCCAATCAGCGGTTATTTCGATTGTACATGTATATTCCGCGAGTATAGAGTCGCTGTCGGTCAGGGTGATGTTGATCGAGTAAGGGTGCGGGAGGGAAAAAAATCAAAGTTTCGTCCAAACTCCGGCTTTTCCGGATTAATCCCTTCGGTCCTAATGCTCTAGTCTTCTTGCCGTTTTGCCAATTATTGCCAACTTATTCCCAGGACAAAAATATTCATCGAAGTCACCTTCAGTCTAAGAAGGAGCAGATCATGGCGAAGCAGATCAATGTTTGATTTAGAAATGCACAGAGGTCCATTAGGAGCGAACCATTTAGGTTCAGTGTTGTCTTGTCTGATGTGCTTAACGCTAGCCTTAAGTCTGTTTTGGGTGAGCAGATTTATCATGGAGTCATTCTACTATTTATGTTCCTCTGATTATTCTACATAATTCCAGCCCTCCTCAGCATAGAGAAAAATTTTCATCGTTGAAAGAATTTTGATTCTTTCAGCCATTTCTACGTCCACGGGCAGATCATTATCATTCACCTTTCGTTTCCAATATTTTTGTCTTGTGTTCCACTTTCATTCACTTCACAAGCAGTATCTACTACCTAAGATCGACTTCATGCATATCTGCAGGAACGCTCCAAGTTTCCGACAAACCACAGTGTGGTTTGATATTTTCATTTTGAGCAGCGAGTCCAACGGTCAAACGAGATAAATGGCAAGGTTGATACACTTCGGTGATGTGAAATGGAATACGCCATTTTCTCAGTAGTTTTTTATTTTCGTTTTGGGGAATCACCTGCTGGAAAACCCATGCGTAGACTCCCACGGAGTATGCTTTTGCACCTGCGGTTAATTTGCGAACCTCCTCTTTTCCTAATCTGTAGCTGCTTCGTATTTCTTCTGCTTAGATCATTCAGTTCTTGTTGTTTTTTGACGATTTAGAGCAGGGTAGTATTTTTTCCATCGCATTCTGGACAAAAAAACGTAAATGCGTTTTTTCGAAGAAGAAAAAAAGACATTAATTCTTACAATTTTTTTTGAAAAGTTTGAACAATTTTTATCAATATCAACTAGCTCTAAAAAACTTTTTTTGTAGATTTGCTAGCTCTCGAGGCTTTTGCCCTAAAAATTGTTATACTATCCGCCGAACGAAATGGCACAGAAATTACAGCAAACAAAAAGCAAAAAGACTTTAGAAGTAAGACCTGACTAAAATCAACAATGAAATAAATTGCCTCGTCCTTTAAAAAAACGGTTTTAGAACTTTTCGCGATCAAAGAGTGCGAAAAAATCAGCGACCTAAATTACTTCGTTATCAACCAAATCCGGATCAATTTTGTAGCTTTTGAGTAGCCCGCAGCATCCTGAATAATCAAATATGATAACTCGTGGATTGTTTTTTTTTTCTATCAGTACCGATATAGAATGAGAACTGTGCAGCCCTATTATAGATGAAACTCGGAGTCATCTTCTTGTGAAATCACGCCAATTTAGTCAAATGGAAAGACTCTCAGAGCAAAAAGCGTTCGAATCAGAATTTCTACCTCATGAGATTAAACTTACCGCTTCTGGTTTACAATTGAAACCATCTACTTTTTTCATGGGTTCACTTTAGCAAAACCTACAACCTCGATTGAAAGTGTAGACTTCATTAATCCTTCATAGCAGGATTACATGCGAAGATTGCAAATGCAAGACATAGCAACCCGAAACCAATGTAAACAACACTTTGTTTTTGAAAGTAGGCGACTGCCAGGAGATAAGAACAAACCTGTGAAAAACCTTTTTCCATCTAGCACTAAACCTTTTATTGGAAATGTAAACTACTAAGCAGTGTGTCTGATTGGAAATGGTCAATATTTATTTCGTAACACTTGTTTTTTCGATAAGCAACTTACGACTACAGAAGTCAAGACTACTCGTAATTTATTTTCAAATTCTACGTCAAAGTAGTAGTTGCTCTAAAATGGTTTGATGAAACATTGAAAAAATCCAAAACAAAATCAAAACTTTTTGATATACTTTTTAAGTCATCCCCACAAGCAATGTAAAATACATAGTGATATTTTTGCATTTAGCAAAGTAATCTAAAGTCCAAAAAGCACGCGATGAAAATCACTCGATAAGCCTTTTTTCCACAAAATGGATTTTTATGATATACATGTTTTCATTCAATGGGATTGTATGATAACAATTTTTCCCAGTCAATAACCCAAACATTTCACGGACGAGGTTTGCAGAACACTAATATTTTCTGATTGACCGAAACAATAAAAATCAATGAGGCAAAATCTAAATCTTAGCACAACCCAACGTGCCAGTGTCTCAACATAGGATAAAATCTACAAAAAATTTAAAGGTTTGAAACTCTGTTATCGCATTTCCAGTAAGTTTTTCTCCTCAAATTCGAAACATCAGAGTATTACTCTTGGTGGTAACCAACACCAGAGGAACGGCTACCTAATACTAAAAATTACTGACAAGAAAATGAAGACTCCTTCCCGAAGCTCAAATCTGCAAACCAAAAGCAAACTACATATCAGCTCCAAGAAAACTTTACCTCTATATTATCAAAAAAAAACTAAGAATGTTAGAAACCAACTACGCCACAATGCACATGAATAAAGGTTACGCATATATTGTAACTTCTACACGTGCTTCAAAAATCAAACTTTAAGACCACCGTCGGAACCATGTAGAGAAACGCCAGTCAAAAGACAACCAAGCGATGGCGCTCAGAAACACAAGGCGGCTGCACTGATTTACCATGTAATACAGAGCAGTAGTGTGCTTCTCCACGCCATCGTTTGAGTGACTTTCGACCAAGTCTTCTCATGTATGATTCCTAAGGTGACCTTAAAAACTAATTTAAACCACTAGGCTGCGAGATAAACCTTTTCGAATATCGAAACAACAATAACAGCCCCCACCCCCAATATTTTTCAGTCCCATTAGCAACCATTAAATGAACAAACGCCCACCCAACGCTTCCCCTTTCGTGTCATCACATAATCGAGTCGATTTTCTTGAAAATGTTTAGATACGCAATTGATAAAAATAAAAAAGAGATGATAAAACGTGACTTTATTAAAATTAAACTCGATATTGATTACGTTTCTTCATTGAAAACACACATCTTGACAGGAAGAACACGACAATTTTTTTTTGCAATTCCCACTATGCAGGATTGGTTAGACAAAATATGGCTTTATGATGCAGCTAGACAGAAACACCAAAAATAGCTAAACGAAGGAAATTTATAGCCCGATCCTCTGTGATCGTGACATTTGAGTTTAATTTTTTTGCGTTCCATTTTTCTTGGAAAAATCTATAACTCAAACAAAGTTTCGAGTTCAAACCCAACAAAAACACCAAAGCAAAGCCCTTTCAAGGCCCTAACAGCTGCAGCCAATAGATAATCATAACTTTCACTCCTCAAAAAAACTTCAAAAAAGTGACTGAAATCAAGATGATCCATAAAGGACGTTAAAAAAGATCTTAACTCAAACAGGGACGATTTCAGACCTAAAAACACACCAAAAGAGAGCCCCAACAAATCACTAATAATTGCAGCCAACAGATAATATCAATATTTAATCCACAAAAAAGTTCGTAAGCTGACCAAAATCAGGAAACATAAAAAAAACCTTATTTAAAAAATCTAATCTCAATTAATGGTCCAATTCAGACCTTAAAACCTACCAAAAGAAAGCTCCACTAATGCCCTAAAAATTGCAGCAAACAAATATCAATTATCAAAAATTTTCATTCCTCAAAGAGAAGTTAAAAAAAGACCAAATAGCACGCGATGAAAATCACTCGATAAGACTTTTTTCCACAAAATGGATTTTTATGGTATACATGTTTTCATTCAATGGGATTGTATGATAACAATTTTTTCAATTTTTCATTTCACGGAAGAGGTTTTCTGATTGACCGAAACAAAAAAACACAATGAGGCAATATCTAAATGTTAGCACAACCTAACGTGCCAGTGTCTCAACATAGGATAAAATCTACACAAGATTTAAAGGTTTGAAACTCTGTTATCGTGTTTCCTGTAAGTTTTTCTCCTCAAAGTCGAGACATCAGAGAATTACTTTTAGTGGGAACCAACACCAGAGGAACGCCTACCTAATAATAAAAATTACTGACAAGAAAATGAAGACTCCTTTCCGAAGCTCAAATCTGCAAACCAAAAGCACACTACATGGCAGCTTTGCAATTCCCACTGTGCAGGAATGATTGGACAAAAGATGGTTTTATGATGCAGCTAGACAGAAACACCAAAATTAGCTAAACGAAGGAAATTTATAGCCCGATCCTCTGTGATCGTGACATTTGAGTTTAATTTTTTTGCGTTCCATTTTTCTTGGAAAAATCTATAACTCAAACAAAGTTTCGAGTTCAAACCCAAAAAAAACACCAAAGCAAAGCCCTTTCAAGGCCCTAACAGCTGCAGCCAATAGATAATCATAACTTTCACTCCTCAAAAAAACTTCAAAAAAGTGACTGAAATCAAGATGATCCATAAAGGACGTTAAAAAAGATCTTAACTCAAACAGGGACGATTTCAGACCTAAAAACACACCAAAAGAGAGCCCCAACAAATCACTAATAATTGCAGCCAACAGATAATATCAATATTTAATCCACAAAAAAGTTCGTAAGCTGACCAAAATCAGGAAACATAAAAAAAACCTTATTTAAAAAATCTAATCTCAATTAATGGTCCAATTCAGACCTTAAAACCTACCAAAAGAAAGCTCCACTAATGCCCTAAAAATTGCAGCAAACAAATATCAATTATCAAAAATTTTCATTCCTCAAAGAGAAGTTAAAAAAAGACCAAATAGCACGCGATGAAAATCACTCGATAAGACTTTTTTCCACAAAATGGATTTTTATGGTATACATGTTTTCATTCAATGGGATTGTATGATAACAATTTTTTCAATTTTTCATTTCACGGAAGAGGTTTTCTGATTGACCGAAACAAAAAAACTCAATGAGGCAATATCTAAATGTTAGCACAACCTAACGTGCCAGTGTCTCAACATAGGATAAAATCTACACAAGATTTAAAGGTTTGAAACTCTGTTATCGTGTTTCCTGTAAGTTTTTCTCCTCAAAGTCGAGACATCAGAGAATTACTCTTAGTGGGAACCAACACCAGAGGAACGCCTACCTAATAATAAAAATTACTGACAAGAAAATGAAGACTCCTTTCCGAAGCTCAAATCTGCAAACCAAAAGCACACTACATGGCAGCTTTGCAATTCCCACTGTGCAGGAATGATTGGACAAAAGATGGTTTTATGATGCAGCTAGACAGAAACACCAAAATTAGCTAAACGAAGGAAATTTATAGCCCGATCCTCTGTGATCGTGACATTTGAGTTTAATTTTTTTGCGCTCCATTTTTCTGGAAAAATCCATAACTCAAACAAAGTTTCGAATTTAAACCCAACAAAAACACCAAAGCAAAGCCCTTTCAAGGCCCTAACAACTGCAGCCAATAGATAATCACAACTTTCATTCCTCAAAAAAACTTCAAAAAAGTGACTGAAATCAAGATGACCCATAAAGGACGTTAAAAAAGATCTTAACTCAAACAGGGAGTCGATTTCAGACCTATAAACACACCAAAAGAGAGCCCCAACAAAGCACTAATAATTGCAGCCAACAGATAATATCAATATTTAATCCACAAAAAAATTCGTAAACTGACCAAAATCAGGAAACATAAAAATACCTTATTTAAAAAATATAATCTCAATTAATGGTCCAATTCAGACCTTAAAACCTACCAAAAGAAAGCTCCACTAATGCCCTAAAATTTGCAGCAAACAAATATCAAGCAACAAAAATTTTCATTCCTCAAAGAGAAGTTAAAAAAGACCCTGAATCATGATGACACAGAAACGCATTTTTGTTTTGCAAAGAAAAACATCTCAGCAAAGTAAACGATTTGGGAAACAAATGGCATTTCATGAGAAGTCTTTCACAATAATCTGTAATGAACCGAAAACCATAATACGATTATCAAGAAAAATAATCGCTGAGAGCAAAAAATGCATCTGATTACGCAAAAAAAAACGAGATCGCAAATCCTCTGGTCCCCCAAAATGGTCCAACATCCCACACTAATGAAAACTAGTCAGTTTTTCAAACCTCAGAGACCTTATGCATTAAAATCAAAGAGAATCATCAAAAAACTTTCAAGATTACCGTGTTTTAGCAGTTTTTGGGAGTTGAGACAAAAAAGACAAGAAAAATCAATCTTCACTGGCAATTAATGTTAAAAGAAAACTGCTAATTAAAAGGCAAATCACCAAGAAACGCATGCAAATTAGCAAAAGACATACATGCATGCAAAATTTCTAATGTTCAAACCAAGAGAAAAATTCTAGAGGTAAGCAAATGTATCAGAAAAAGATTCTAGTTTTCACCTCAACCAGAGGCATAAACTGTACGAGTAATCAATAAACACAAAGTCTAGAGGAGCGAAAAAGTTACATTATTCTGGAGCTGATTTTCGATTATTATGACAGAAAACTTGACCACCACTTGAAATACTTGAAGCATTTTTTAAAAAAGAATTGATAAAGAAAAAATTGTAATTTGAGTAGCAACAAAATTGGAATTGATTAGCAAAAGAAAAGACATAACTCGTCGAGTTGGACAAATTAGGAAACAATTAGCCAACAACTTTCTCAGATCAGCTGGTCGCTCAAAATGGTCCAACAGCTCACACCAAAAAAACTAGTGACTTATATCAATCCACAGAGATTTTTTGCGATGAAATCACGTTGGTTGCCTCCACAGAGACAAAAAAACGAAACAAGAAAAATGAATATTCCGTGGCATTTATATCGAAAGAAAAATCAAATCACCAATTCACGCATGCAAATTGAACAAAACTTCTTGATTTTCCTATTGACAAATTTTTTTGTCGAAACCACGAGGTGAATTCCAGATTTAAGCAAATGAATCACTGAGAGACTTTGGTTTTCACCGAAACCAGAGGAATAAACTGGTCGAATAATCAAAACACACCAAATCTTGAGGAGCGAAAATTTAACTTACACTCTAGGGCTGATTTTTGATTACTTCGACACAAAACTAACTAACAGTTGAAGTGCTTGAAGCATATTTTATCAACAAATTGATAAAAAAGTGTGATTTGCTTAGCAAAACAAATATAAATTGATTAGCCCAGGGAAAGACGTAATGCATCAAGGTGGAGAAATTAGGTTAGAAATAGGCAGAAAAAATAGTAAGAAAATTTTGGCAATCATCTATAATTTTCCAAAAATCAAGAGCAACAATAACTAAAAGCTGTTGCTCTTTGGTTGTCAGACTTCGTCTGAAAACGCAAAAAACGAGATCTCGAATCGGCTGGCTCAAAAGGCTCTAGCAGCCTACATCAGCGTAAAACCAGACAACCAATCCCTTGAACCATACGCAAGCAAATTTAGCTAAAAGGAAAGATTTTCAAGCGCACCGTGGTTCAGCCTTTATGCCTCAAAAACTAGTCAAAATCGTTCGAATAAGTATAAAAAATGTAAGTTTTTACGACTGTTATTTAAAACAGTTTTCTCAAAAAGGCCATCTGTAAATTCATTGCAATTTGGGGTTAAAAACAAAGTTTATTGTATAAAAAAAGTAGCTTTTTAACCAGTTCTAGGTAATTTTGACAGCAATTGAGACAAAAAAAAAACAGAAAAAAAAACAGTATTTCGTGACAATGATAGCTAAGAGAAAATTGTTCATTGAAAAACTTCGTAACACCAAACCATGCCAGCGAAGTAAACTTGAAACTTCCAGTTTTTCTTGTTGACAGATATTATTGTTCAAATAAAGCAAAGAAAACCAGATTTATTCAAATCGATGACTATTAGATTCTAGTTTTCAACGCATCCGGAAGCATAAACTGATCGAGCAATCAAAAAACATCAAACCTTGACAAGAGAACTTTTTACCGGCAGGGGAGAGTTTGTGTTGGATTTTTTAACACAAACTTGTTCAATAGTCGGAAAACATGACTTTGAAACGAAATATATTGAAAACAAGAAAAAATCCATTAATTTTTATATTGCAGCGAAATTGAAATTTTTACCTAAAAAACGTTTTTATATAATTTTTTTGAACAAACCTACAAGCACCTGGACTTTGGATTTTGTTATTTGATTTATCTTCAAATTATAAGGAAAGCTGAAAATTAGCGTTTCCACAAAAAATGTTTTTTCTTTTTCAGAAAATCCCTCAGTAGTCTTGTTATTTTCGCTTTTTAACACAAACTTTGATTAAGATGACTAGAGTTGCTCTATATTGTTACCTAATTTGTGTGTCAAATTGAAAAAAAATAATGCAAAAAATCAAAATAGCTAGAAAAAAAAGAAGAATTGTGTTGTTCAAGAAACAGAACCATCAGTAGAAGCAATAAAATTCATATAAACGCCTTAAATTTAGAAAAATTCCCTTTGAGTTCCCCTGAAGAGTTACATCACAGTTAGGATAAAATAGGTTACACTTATTTTTGAAAAGAGGATAATAATCAAAAACAGAAAAAAAACATCAGTAAACATATTTGAAGAAAAATTTTGGAAAAAGATTTAGGATTTTCAATGTGCTATTGTTATTTATTAAAACAAAATTGGCAAGAATTGCTCTAAACTTTTTTCGTGTCAGAAATGAAAAAAGAAATCAACGCCCTGTTTCTAGTGAAAATAACCATAAGGCTCCTCTGGAAGAAGTTGATTACACTAAGGACACAAAACATAACAATTCTATTTGAAAAATGAATGTCAGACGGAAAAAAAACTACAAAAACGTCGGAAAACATTTGAAATTAAATTTTCGAAAAAAAATCTGATTAGTAATATGCTATTTTTTGAAATTGTTAGATAATGGTCAAGAAAGTGCTGTATGATGCTTTAAATGAATAAATTCCAGGGATTTGCAAGAAAACTTTTTAGGCAATTTTATAGCGAGCATTGGTGCTTTCCTTATAGAGACTACTTTCAGTTTTCGATTTTGTTCTGATCAAGTCCGAGAAGGCTTTAAAAAGTACGTCACTCAAACTATCCCGATGATTACTCATGATCAAAGAGTTTTCTCATAAAAAAAAGAAAAAAAAACAGAATACAGCCATAGACATAACTGCTCCTGGTTTTAAAAGGTCAAATCAAACCATAGAGCCTTTCAACTCTTGTTGAATGCAAATCAAGAACGACTTTGTCAGGTTTTGCTCGGATAAACACACATGTTTTTTTGAAAACCTTGATTTTGTCCGAGAAAATTTATTTGAAACAGACGAGTGACCGCAAACAAACAATTTACATCATGTTCAACACTAGATATTGAATTACTTATTTACGATTTAGACTTTTTGGTTACTTTTCTGTCAAATTTGGTTTCTTTCTAACTAATGCTAATCATTTTTTGTCATTAAATGGAAAACACATGATAAGCTATTTTGTCCCAAAGAATAATCAACAATCTTGTTGATCAAAATGATTTCAATTAACAAAAACCCAATTTAACCTCATTTGAACTTGCCCAAATGCTTTTCTGAAAAGTTTTTGGAGGAAAATTATTATGGAAAAAAACGATTATCATACCGTTTTCATAGAATGGAAATCGTATGCTGAGCATTTTTGTAAAAAGGGCCAATTTGATTTAACTTGAAGCTCATATAACAGTTCAAGCTCATATAAACTTACCAAAAAATTCCTTAAATGTTTTCTGAAAAAAATTCAATGGAACAATTTTCGTTAATGGAAGTCCTAAGAAAACCGTTTTTTCCCAAGAACCTATGCATGAAGTTGTATGATAAGCTTTTTTTTATATGGAAATGTATGATAATCATTTTTTTTGTATGGAGGTCAACCCCGGTAGTTGAAAATGGCTAGTTCGAATTTTGTCTAGAGAAAAAAATCACTGAGAGCACTAATTGGACATTGAAAATTGGACAAAATAGGCGTAGGTTTCAATAATGGATTAAAAACATGTCGGGTAAGAAAGTATAATGACCAGAAAATTTTTTTTAGAGAAGACCAGCCCCTGCTTATCTGAACTTTGCTGATAGAACTGCTTCTATTTCTTAACTAGAATGGTTTAGAGAGGCTCAAGTTGTCAATAATCACACTATCGAGGTTCCAATTTCTTGTCTATCCTCACAAGAGCAAGCACAAAGTTAGTTATTGTTCACAACTCGGGCAATAATATAGACGACACAAACGCTGAGGAGCAAGCGTACAAGCTCAAAGTTACGGAGCAACTGACAAGAACCCTCAACAATTACCTTGAAGAGAAGTTACTTTTAATAGGAGTTATTCATGATTACATGCAGTTCGAAGATATCACAAGTCAACGATTTGAAGATCCTTGCACTTCCAACCAAATTAGTCATCCAAAAGTAGAAGGACTTCGATTGCTCAGTAGATCACGAGTGATGAAATACTTCCAGATTGACGACATCAACAGAAAAGAAGATATGGAAGAACTACAAAGAAATGGAGTTGAGAAAGTTATCCTTGTGGGTGATATTGAGAACTTCCATCTAATGTCAAGAGCATATAGCTGGCATATATGCTCAACTCTCTCAGCGGTTACATGACAAAAGATGCCTTACCCTAAGATCAAAAACAAAAAAATTTCAGCCGATAAAACACCAGTCCAAAGATACCTCAATCTAAAATTCCCCAAGACATAAAATATCAAAACAAAAACAGCAATCCAAGAACATAACAATCAATAAAAAAGAAATAACAAAGAAAAAAGAATCAAAATTGAAAGCAAAGGCAATTAATCAATCAAAGCGAAAAAATTGTCGGTTAAAGTTAAAAAACGAAAAAATTTTTGCTGCTAATTACTGGTCTCGAAAATGAAACTCAAACATCAAAACAGACTAGACTACAAATAAACTGAAAGTGCTTCAAATTAAACAACACCAATTTTGCCAAAATTGGCCAGATTTTTCAGGTAAATCAAATTGCTACCAAAAAAACAATATTTCAAGACCTTTAAACCAATTTCCATCAAATTGCCATTCTAGTTGTTCAAAAAAGCTAATATTTTTTGTGCTCGTCTTTTGTTTTCCCTAGATCTATACTTGTTTTCCCAACAGGCCCCCACTCCCAGCATAGCGTACCGTGAACAAAAGTAAATAAACTGGTATTAAATTGCTAGAAACTAAGTTTTCGAATACGAGTCGTAATATTGCGTTTCGGCGTTCTCCGGGAGGGTGCATGAAAACTCTATAAGAAAATTGATCAAACAAAAACTCTTTAAACGAAAAAATGGCAGAAACTGAAACAAAATTCAAAAAATTAAATATTAATAGTTGCATGAACTTGTTTCTCTTTCAGTCAGATAGCGGTACTTTTTAGGGATTAACTTGATAAAAGCAAAAAGTGATTTCAGAGGTTAAAATTTTGACTATAGGAATTCAGTTGAATTTTCTCAAGAAACATTTACTTTGAAGAACGGCTACCTTGAAACAAGTTTGCAATAACTAGATGCCAACGTTTAACAGCATTTGTGATTCGGGCTAGATTTCACACAGCGTTTGGATAACTCTTCCAAAAATAAATAGGAGTAGTAGATGTTGGAGCAAAAGCGGGGGGGGGGGGGGGGGGGAGCATGGCTGACCCCATGTATTAAGGTACGTTATAAATTTCCGTTCAGCCATGCTATGTATTAAGATTGGGTATAGAGTCTAAAATGTATTAAGATAAGGAATATCGATGGTAAGATTTCATGGTTTGTGTGATGGTAGGATAATGGTAAGAAAAACGTAGTTTTTTTGGTTTTTGAGTGGAAGTGTCTAGTTTTTTTCGCAAAAATTTTGGCGCGTGTTATCTAATTTGTAAATTCCAAAGGTTACTTACGTGTAGGTTATGTAATGAAGGTCTTTTATTTTGTTTTCTGGTACATGTTAAGTCAATGGTAAGAATTTTGAGCAAAAACTTGAAATTTTTCTGAAAAAATTTTCAAAAAAAACTTTAAAACACGATAAGATTAGCTATAATTCGACCTAATTTATTATACAATCTTTCTTTCTATCTACTTGAAACAATGCTAAAACCTACTGAAACTTCGAAAAAAAAAATTTCGAAAAAACGAAATAAATTACAAAGAATGTCTACAATATCGTATAAAAAACTTACTGCCATAATTTACACTTACAAATAAAAAACTACACATTTACATAAAAATGATTTTAAAAATTCAACACCTGCACATCATGAATATTTTTCAAGTTTCTCTGGTGGAATTTACAAAGAAAAAATGCTGAAAAAATGCGTAAAATCCACAGAAATTATCAGTTTTTTGTAGCTTTGTGGGAACCATTCGCCAATACTTTCTCGTAAGAAAAGAAAAAGTTGTTTTTTTTTCGTCCCAAGGAATCAGCAAAGGAGTAATTTGTTGTCCAATTGTGCTATCATGATCCAGTGTTCCACTCTATCATTTCTTGGGGCGGAGTTAACATTTGCAAAAGAGTTTTTTGTTACTTGAGGTACTTTATCAGAAGGGTAAGATCCCATGTACTTGAACCTGAGCTCACGAACTCTTTCAATAATTTGCAGGAGTTAAAAACTTTCCATTTTTGCAATTGTTACATCTAAAAACAAAGAAATAGTTTGATAATGTAATTTAGGATAAAAAAGTAAGATTAATGACTTACACGCGTATAGGTTTTGAATCAACAAAATCCCATACACAAAACTTATGATCTGGACAAAGCTTATTGAAAATTGTTTTACAGTCTCCAGGTTGCAAAATTTTCTTATGTTTTTTTCGCTTAAACAGCGTTTTTTATCTGCTTTTTCTGGAGATTTATGTCTGAAGAAAAACAAAGTAGATAGTACAGAGACAATAACAAAGAAAAGTCCCTAAAAAGTTATAATTTTTTATAGGTACCTGAAAACTCTAAAAAGTAACACAATTTTAGTGACTCTTCCGAATTTATCAGTTTGAACATTTGTTAGTCTTTCTCCAAAGACTATCACTTCCGTTAATGGTTCCAAGGGAATTTGGAAAAACTTTTCTAGTCTCAGGCTTTCTCCACTACGTTCTGGATATTGCAACTGTTCAGCTGCATCCTGTTGTGAAATCAAGTCAAAAACCAGAATAAAGTGATTTTGAAATTCTTTCATAGGAAGAACTGGGAAATCTTTGTTATACTGCATTGCTTTCTTTGTTGTAACATAAGAACGACAAGGAGAAGTTGTATCTATTGAAACAATTGCTCTTTCACCCTGAATCATTCTCAGCTCTCTCAAATAAAATTGTTGATAGATGAAAGGGTTTTCGTGAAAAGATCCTGCAACAGCTGAATTTGTATTCATTGCAACAACTATTCTTCTTATCGGGGTGTTATTGAATATATTTTTTTGTATGAATTGGTTTTGACGAGATGGAATGATAAAGGTTCTTGCTACAGTTTCCATGTAATTGTATTGAGCAGGTTCTCTTTCAACATTCCATTGCAAGTATTGATGATTAGGTTCAGCAAAAAAACTTTTCTATTAAACAGCGAACAATCAAAAAACTTCAGACTGACATTTGGATTATCAGATAACATGTAAAACTTAGGTCTAGCTCGAATAAGTTTACTTCGAATTTTGGTATTTGGTAGCAACAATTTTTGGCAAACAAACAAATCAATGGCAAGCCTCCCTTAGAGTGAAAAAGTTATCCATGTTCTTTAGGAACTTGCTCTATCAGTGAACGGATGCATATCAAATGCATCAGAAATTCTTCGAAACTGTATCCATGACGAGCAAGTATTACTTTATTACTCACTGCTGACGAGTTGAATTCGTTCGATATTTGTGCCTCATGAGGATATAGTCCATTGGCGTTGTAAACTCTTGTATTGCTGAAATAAACTTCACAAGTAGAGAATAGAGAAGTTGTTAGATTGCTTACATAAGTTAAGTAAGTTTGTGGTTCCTCATCTGAATCTTCCTCCGATTTTGCTTTATGTTCTGCTTTTTCTTTTTTTGAAGCATCAAGCAATCTTTCTTTGAATAATTGAAGCTTTAAGCTAAGATGGGTATCACGCATATCCAAGTAGGGATTACGAGCCGTTTCCAATTCAAACTCAATTTTGCGTTCATCCAGAGATACACTGGGACTCCAATGAAGATTTTGTAAAAGCCCTGTACCAAAAAGGACTTCCGTTCTTACTCATTTCATTTTATTTTGTCAAAAAGGTCTTTGAGAGAGCGACTGTTTTTTGATCTAATTTTTTGAGATATGGATCTGGTTCTACCAGTTCTATGCTTGTATTTCTTTTTTCATACCACCAATGGTTTTTGAGCTGTTTTTGTTCCCAGTTCTTTTGTAAATGTCTTGAGTTTTTTTACGTCCACTAACAATGTCCCCAGTCTCTGGAGCAGTGATTTCAAACAAATCTGCTCCAGTTATTTTTGCCGCTAGGACTATATAATTTTTAATAAAGGGGATTGCGGTTCTCCCAAGAGTTTATGCGAGAGCTTCAAAACTCTTCCACGTTTTCTTGCATGTCCTAGAAAAATAGGGAAGTCTACTGAGCTTTGAGCAACCATTTCGTATGAAGTTTAAATCAAAATGATTATTTGAAATCTTGCAAAACCGAAACAAGAGAACAACTCGGGTAATTCCTACAGATACAAAAAAAGTTTTCGCCTTTACTATTTTATAGTTGTATCTTGATACTATGGAAAGATTTTTTCAACAGTCTTTTAAACTGTAAAATGGTATATGATTGATAATTCATGTACTGTTCTGTAGAAATTTTATCTCCACTCTTCACTTTGGGGGTAAATGGAATACAGCGCAATAAGGGAGTTTTTGTATCACTGACTATGTTATATTCTATAATATCAATATGTATCATCAAAGAATGTATTCTTATAATGTAGTAAGAAAACTGAGGATAATGTGGACCTTTTTATTTCCTTATAACCCCTGATTGATTTTGCTCTAAATCACAACCAAAAATGTGACTCAAGTCAGAACTTTGAATAATAAACACTGATTGATTCTCAGGTGAATGAACGGCAAACTTTTGTGTATTTTTATCTACTGATACATATATTCCGTTCTATTCAAAATCTTGAGCACCAAGACGTTCTCGATTTTTGTTTTTCATGGCTACAACTATATCAACAAAAGTTGGATACAATCCTGGTTCAAAATACATCGGTACAATCTTTCTTTTCTCCTCAGAACTTTCTCTACCATCTACATTTGTAAACTTCCTCTCTGTATCATTTTGATACAAGAAAAGGTATGTTATTTCTGAAATGGTAACCTCCCATTTTCCTTTCAAATGTATGGGTTTGGGTAGAAAATTTGTAAAAGAACTAAGACTATTATTCGGAAAACAATTTACAGAAGCGTTGGAAACTAACTCAATAGTAAAAGAATCCATGACTACTGATCGATAGGAATTTAGTTTAAAAAATGGTGAACCTTTAATCTGAACTTTTTCTCAGCTCTATTTCATAAAATTTTCCCCGAATTTCTTCTTTGTCGAGATCTTTGATGATGCATGTAGGAGGCGTTTTAGTATATATTGCCGAAATTTCAATAATTCTATATGTAAATTGTGGTATGTATCCTTTTCGGATTGGAATATCGTTCTTTGAAATTCTCACTCTGTCTCCAACTTTGAATTTTAGTTTCTTATACCTTGTTAGAGGTTTTTTATACAGAATTCAGAGGAAATTAGTGTTCTTGACATCTCTAGTTGATTTCCCAAAAGATCTATTGACGCGACATTTCCTTGTAGAGACAATTCGCGGCAACTTGTGATTGAAGTTTCCACCATGATATTCTATGTAATGATAAATAATGTGTTTTATTGATTGAATGGCTCTCTCTGCAAATGCAGTTTTTGTTTCACTCATTGTCGAGTAAACTTCAATGTTTTTTTCCTTGAAAATTTTTTTGAAAATTCGCCCTAATTCTGTTCCTTTATCAGCCCAAAGTTTCGAGAAATTAGTTTTCCGAAAGCTTGCTAAGTGTATTTGGCATATTTAGTTTTCATTGTTTGAACTCTGACAAATCGCAAAAAAACATCAACAGCAACCAATAAAGTTTGACTCTATTGTTTTGATTCGCTAGTTTGTCCACAAATGCCAAGTCCATACACCAAATTTCATTGATACATTTTGAAAAAGCTTGAAGCCTTCGGAAACGTCTGATTTGAGGACCAAACTTTGTATGTAATGTCTTGCTTTGTAAAAATTGTTCCACTTTCTTTTTTGACAATCCACTTGCTATACTCAAGTTTCGCACAGAACCGTACGCAGCTCTACCCCTAGAATACAATCTGTTTAGACTTACCTTTTCAGATTCTGAAAAGAATACAAGTTTTTCTGTCTTTCGCTTTGGCATTCTTGTTGATAACAAGTTTAGGTGGAATTTGAGTTGCTTTCAAAATGTTCAAGCAAACATCGGGAAAGTCGGTTTTTTTTTGCTTTAGTGCACACACAAAGTCTACAATTGATTCTTTTGTGTCTCGATTATCTAATATGCTTTTTTTCTGACTGACTTAGTCTAACTCTAGGAGAATTCAAAACTAAATCAATAAGGTGCTTATTGTTACTCGTTTTCAATTTGCATTTACAGCACTGTAAACATAATTTAAATCTTTTGGTGCGATTTCCTCTTTTTCTTGTTTTTGTTGCCTCTTTTTATTTTTTTTTGGAAGTGTACACTGTGATTGATATATTGAGTAATGAATTAAAACAAACTGATCCATGCTATGTCAATCGTTTAATGACAAAAGGAATGATAACAGATATTAAATAGTTCTCCTTTTATGCAGTGAAGTTCTTCTTCGTGTAATTTATGATAACGAATCTTTACGTGGGTAATCTCTGCCATATTCAAGACATGCCACTCTTTTGTTTCTATTCAGTGACGGCAACTCAATAAGTTAAAAAAGAACTTGAGAATAAATGGGAGATTTAGAATGTCTCACCAATTTTTTTTAAAAAAAGAGAGTTGAATAGCTTCAAATAAATTAATAAAAATAAATAAAAAGAGCAAATTTCTTATCCAATTGTTTTCAAAGTAAAAGAAAATCACAATGCATATCTTCCCATTTGACCGAGATGAAAAAAAATATCCAATCTAACCATGGAGTTTTCAAAAGTTTTGATATCAACCAATCAGAGTCGAGCTGTCCTTAAAAGGAAATTTTCTTCTTTTTTGATTTTAACCAATCAGAATCAAGCAATTTTTATAAGGAAAATTTAAAATTTTTTGATATCAACCAATCAGAATTGAGCATTCCGTCACAGGTGATATCGCGGTCTTAACAAAATAGAATGAAATAATTGCAGATTTTGAAACATTTTTAAGATCAGAACAAAGCTATGTTTGTGAAACTTCCAAATCAATCAATTTTCTTGAAAAAAATTCCAACATAACTAACATATACATTTGACACCAAAGTGAAATAGATTAGAATTCTTGACTGGTTTATATATATATTTTTTTGATACTCAGTTCAATTTTTGAAATTTCTATCAAAATTTTCATGATTTGTTCTATTTCTAACCAGTGAAAAAAGAAATTAATAGAATCTAAATTTTTAAATGTTTCTATTTGGTATTTTGTAGTATAAACATCCAGAAATCTATTAAATTTGGATATTCGATTAGAAGATATTCTGACAAATCTAGGTTTTTTTATTTTTATCAAATTCAAAACAGTACTTGAATTGATGTTCTTTATCTCCAATTTTTGTTTCATAGGCTCTTCCATTGTTTTGTTTTTTACTGATAGACCACTGAATCTGAGTCAACTCTTTTGAACAAAAACATTGTTGATAAATCTGGTAGTACTCTTCTTTTCTCAAATCTCCTCTCCATCTTTTTAACAAAACTATTGAACTTTCTGACTTTCTATATAAGTTAAGACTAATACAATCTCCAACAACGTCATCTGTCCACCACTCTTGTAGTTTTTGTAGTAGCTCAATTTTGAAATCTGAAAAAGTCCATTTCAGACATTGAAAACGCTTTTTTTGCTGAAATAAACAGAGAAACTTAAAAAACTCGAGTTGTTTTTTCAGTTTCAATGTATTTTGTAATAACAATCACCTCAAAACTTTTTCTATCTTTTAAAAAATTAGAGTGGCCAGCCAAAAACCCAAATTATGGTTTAAAAAAATGAAAACAACCAATGAAATACAGAAAGTTCAAAAAAATTGATGGTTTCCAACTACCATCTTGTTGGTAAGTTTGCTCAAATCGGACAAAATTTACTTAAATTTAGAAGAAAACAGTAATTAAATAAATATTCTTAAGCAATAACTGGAAAATTAACAGATAATTGCTTAACATTTCGTGTCAATATGGATGAAATTGTATGTTTTCTCTGACTTTTTCTCGGATATCAAACATAAAATCTCCCAATATTTAGGACAGTTCTTTAAACTCATTCAAAGTATAGTTGACTTAAGCAGCTTGCTTCAAGTCTTCTTTTTCCTTTGCAAGCAAGAGTCGAATCTAAATGTAGGGTGGCTTTTTCACAATGTACTTCTTGACTGTGACACAAAACCTCATGTTGTATGTTGCTATTTCATATACTCTATAACAGATGTCGAGCTCCTGGTCCATTGTTGATTCTTTACCACATTTGGTTTCATATTTTCAAAAGTTTCAGCATCGTGATTGAAACTATTAGGTATTGCCGATTTTGCTTCTCCTTCTTTTTTACTAAGATAGACTTGTTGGGACTTCTCAAATTGTCCCAAATCAATTATGTTTAATAGTTGAAAGCACGGTATATTTCCCGTTGCAGAATTTTGGGAACCAAACAAATCTCCCAATTCTTTTTTGATTTTTCAAAAATTCAATACAATTGGGACTATCAATTTTTCTCGAGTACTTTGTGAAGAGCAAACTGATCAGATGAGGAGAAATGAGAGAAAAGATATTGGCAGCATGAGTCATTGCGATTTCCATCAAAAGAAGTAGTACCAAATATGGAAGGATTCACCTATTTGGAAACTGCGTAGGCGTTACTACTACTACTATATAAGTCCATCTTTTTCTGCAAAAATCATTTTTACCAACGGCAGCTGCCTTGTGTCAAGCTCTTCCCGGCTTTTATTCAGATTATAAGAAAAAGACGTAGTAACCCAAGGTTATTGCGTGTCTACTCACGATTCTTTCTGTTCCTTCGGAGGTTGCAAATTTCATTTAATTTTAATAGGAACATCTCTTAGCCAATTTCTTCAGAGATTAGACAAATATCAATTTATATATCAGGAAGTTAATTGTCTTTACACTTTGTACAAATACAGATTCTTTTCGAGTATTGTCACATCAAGTGGCGATGTATTCAATCAGCTTAGTTGCGGAGTTCAGCATAATTTACGATGAAAAGGAGCAGAAAAAACACCAAGCGTATCAAGGAAACGACTTGTTTAAAAAACATTATCTTAGTTCTAATCAAAAACTTGCATCTACGCAAACTCTGGTCTCAGCATTTTTAGATAGAATTCAAAAAACTCAAAACTCAATTTCTGATTCTGATTTGTTCAAAATTATTGATTGTTTTGTTGATGATTATGATTCTGTAAATAGTGAGCGTGTCAATTTTTCTTTTATTTTATGATTATTTCTTCATAAAAATTTAGTCAAAATCATTTTATTTCATTTCAAAAGCTTTTCAACGAATAAATGTATGTTACATTTTTTATATGATGCAAAAAATAATCATTTAATAACAAATATGCGTATTTTTAAGAAAGTGCTTTGCAGGACGCAACTTTTTTCATATTTCAAGAAACTAAATACGTTTGCCAAACCTAACTTTTTTTCTTATTGTTTAGAAATTATCAGTACTGATGACTTCGAGTGTTTTTCCTTATTTCAACACACTGTTTTTCTGATGTTTTTGATTTAGATACGTGCAAAAATAGATTTTTTACTGATCAAACTAAAAAACAAAGGAATTCTTAAATTTTAATTTTTAACATTGCAAAAAAATCTTGTTACAATTTTCTTTTAAATGCGAAAAAAATTTCAAAAGTTTTTTTTTGAATGCGAAATTATTTTGATTTTTCAACAAGTTTGCAAAAAAATTATGAAAATTTTTGCATGTTGCGAAAACCGTTAAAATTTTTTTTTTACAATATGCGAAAAATTATTTTTTTTGCATGATGCAACTTTTTTCATGATGTTTCAAAAAATATGTAAAGTACACACATCCTTTTCCTAATGCGTATGCAAAAAATGCAAAACTTTTAATGTGTGAAAATATTTAAATGATTGCTAAATTTTTTTCATAATGGATGACTTTGAGTGCTATTCCCTACCTTAGTATATTGTTTTTCCGATATTTTTGATCAATCTACAGGCAAAAAATGATCTTTGTATGATCAAAATTAAAAGACAGAATTCCTTCTACTTTATTTATTAACAGTGCAAGAAAATCCTGTTACAGTTTTCTTTAAAATGCGAAAACATTTAATGAAATTTTTTTTCTTAATTTGCGAGATTTTTTTTGATTATTTTAACAATTATGAAGAACAAATTATTAAAATTTTAGCATGTTGCAAAATTTCTAAAAAATTTTTTACAAATAGGCCAATTTTTTTCGAGAAAACTTTTTGTTTGAAGCAATTTTTTTCAGAATTTTTCAAAAAATTTATGCAGAATACAAACTTCTTTTTCCATATGCAAACGCAAAAGTTGCAAAATTTTATTGTAAAAAACGTGTTAAATGATTGCTAAAAGTTTTTCATAATTGATGAGTTTGAGTGCTATTCACTATCTTAATACATTGTTTTTCCGAATTTTTTGATCAATATACATGAAAAAAGACATTTTTTTGTGATCAAAATCAAAACACAGAATTTCCTTTACTTTATTTATTAACAGTGCAAAAAAATCCTGTTATATTTTTCTTTAAAATGCGAAAACTTTTAAAGAAATTTTTTTTATTTTGCGAAATTTTCTTTGTTTTTTTAACAAGTATGCAAAAAAAATTTTGAAAGATTTCGCATGGTGCAAAAATTATTGTAAAGTTTTTAACATGTGTGCAAAAACTGTAGTGATTTTTCATTTTGTGTGCGAAATTGTTTTGAAGTTTTTCACAAATTTTGAAATTGAATAAACTTTTTTTTTCGTCTTAACAATAAAACTTTTGTTGAAAAAATTTACTAATTGCCAAACTATTACGATTTAAAAAAAAAATTGTTTACAAGTTTTTAAACAAACTTTACCTCCGCAATTTTTTAAACAAAATTTTTAATCACCTCTTACTTTATTTCTTTTTATTCCCACATCTGGATCCACATCTGGACAAACATCTGTTCCTACATACGGACCCACATCTGGACCTACATCTCCACCTACATACGGACCCACACCTGGATCTGGATCAACGGCAACATAAAAAAAACAGGCCTGATTAAATTTTTCAGTAAATCTCCCCCTCAATCAAAAATCATTGTGCTTGTGCTCGTCAGCCAAAACCCACACTGTGCTAGATCTTATTAACTGTGCTAAGTTTTTTTGTGCAGTCTTTATTAGCAAAAACTTAAGAAATCTACAACCCTAGATATGTAATGCTAATGTTCAATTGGTCAATTTAGTTTTAATCCTCGGGGTATTAAAGAAGTACCTAAACACACAAAAAAAACTGATAGCCAAAACCCGATAGCCAAAATCTTCTAGCCCAAAACTAGCTGCTGCGAATTTTCAAAAGCCCATTTTTTCTAAAACGTTTTCTTTAAACCGATAACTACAAAAAATTTACTAGCCACATCTACAAAACTTTCTACAAAACTTTTGAAAGTCTCAAAGTTTTTTACTCATTTGAACTCTTAAAAAAAACCGTAAAAAAAAGAAAGTTTCACCGCTTAGTCCTTAACCATAATTAAAAAGCTCATAACTGCGTGAGCTGTAGCTCACTTTGTTTAATTAACCACCGGGTTAACCTTCTGGCTGGTTGACTTTAACAAAAAATCAAACGTAACTTATAGTAAAAATCTTGAGAAAACTCAAAAAAGCTTCCATACCGGAACTACTTTGCGATCGCTGCCATCCGAGCTCGTTAACTTTTAAAACATCTTTTCTACTCTTTGTACAACTTTCTTGAATGGCTCCAACGAAGCCAACCTTACAACAGCTACTCAATCAATGGAGACGCCGCTACAGTACTTTCGAGGAGCTTGAGGAAGAAGTAACGAGGCAAATAGCCAACTCAAGCTAAATCGAGTACGTTAAACTCAGTTTTGAGGAGATGACCACTTGTGTTGATCTGCTTGATACGCTCGCAGGCGACTTAGCCGCGTTTTCTACTCAGGAAGCACAAGACTGCCTCAACACTGCTTCAACGCTACGAAAACGAAAGTGCGACCTACTAATCAATGTTAAAAAATACGAAAAGGTCTTAACAAACGATGGTTCAGTTTCCACGAGGTCAAACAGTCCACTTAAAGTGCAAGGCACATCTGCAACAGCCAGTGTACCAGTAAGAAGCTCAAATACTACTGAAAGCTTGGCCAACAACTTCATCAGTACTGCGGCTGCCGACTTCTCAACTTACACATCCATCTACGGCTTGAGTACATTCGACCTAGACGCTCCCCAACGCTACAGGTTCCCACCTCTACCGGGAACCAACAGAGCTATGGATCAGACAATCAACGATGTCTTCACTACTTCTACAACTGAGTTCAGATCAGTCTCACCGTCTGCAAACCCGTGTACATTCAACTTTCGAGCTCCTCTACGATACAACTTCTCGCCTCCACCAGTTTCCAATGAAAATCACATTTGGAACGACAACTCAAGACACGAAGCCCAGATGTCAACTGGCAATAACCTGATATTGAAATTGAATAAACTTTTTTTTTCGTCTTAACAATAAAACTTTTGTTGAAAATATTTACTAATTGCCAAACTATTACGATTTTTAACAAAAATTTTTTACAAGTTTTTAAGCAAACTTTACCTCTGCAATTTTTTAACAAACTTTTTAATCACCTCTTACTTTATTTCTTTTTTTCCTGTCTTTTTGAAACAAAACTACTAAATGCAATGAAATTAAATTACAAAACACAAGAAAACAACCAATTTATTTAAAAAGCAAAGAGCTGTCGAGCAGCTGAAGAAGAGTTTTGCAAGTACTCAATGGAGGGTAAAGCTGATCTTGCCTCCATCACCGGTGTTGCTTTGGTGGTTCGCTGACTGAAGTTGTTGCCTCAGTGATTTCCTCATTCTTTTCTATGGTGATTGGGTTGTCCACAGATTCCTCTTCCCAAGGAAAGAGAAAATCGTCGAATGGTTGAGCCACATATCTAGAGTCAGGTGTTTCGGACTAGTTCATATCCACATGCTCAACCACTTCCTCCATCAATTGCATTTCTCCAAGTTGGTTCTCTTTCATGGGTACTTGCTTATATGATGTTCATTGAAGTCCCTTCGCATCACCTCGACATGTGCCAGACTTGGATTGGGATGTCCAATCAAGCCAGAAAAACTCCACAAACTGTTTCTCGCACTTGGATTTGTACTAAACCAGCAGAAAATTCTACCGAGAACATAGGGTTCTTGTTTTGCACTGAGAAGATCAGAGCAAAAAGTTGCAAACGAAGTTGAATAAGTAAAAGATTCAGAGTAAAAACAAAATTTACAGTTGCGAGAGAAGCAGTTGAGGGTGGTTAAATGGAAATGAAAATCTTTAGAGCTGAGAGAGGCGGTAGTTGACGGTAATTAAATTGAAAATAAAATGACTTTGAGTTAAGAGATAGGGGTACCCTTAATTCAAATGTTTACCAGACATTCGATTTGAAGGTCTGAATTAAAAATCATTTTATTTTCAACTTAACTACCGTCAACTACCTCCTCTCTCAGCTCTAAATACTTAACAAATCAGAATGGATTTTCCTTATTTGGATTGTAGTCGTCCCAATCAGATTTCAGTTTCCTTTTATGGAATTCTAATTGAAAATTCGTTTCCAATCGGAAACAAAGCTCCATTTTGGGTACTTTTACAAATTATCCTTTCCAATCACCAAAATGTTGATTTTGTTGTTCTAGTTGTCGTATCCAATAAGACAAAAATTTACTTTTAAGGACTTAAATCTTCCAAATAAGTAAAAAATACACAAAAGCAATTCCAAAATTAAATGACAAAAAGTTGTTTGCTGTGAAAATAAAAAATATTGCCAATATAATTAACAAAATAATGAAAATTTAAAAAAATAGCATCTCTTCAAGTCTTATCATCAAGTTAATTAAATTTTTTGTTTATAATCGATGAGAAATTGCTGATAAAACTGATGAAATTTTCAAAGCAAATCTCCAGAAATCTGATTCCAAACCTGATCATGCAAGACTTTGATCATGCAAAATTTCTTTTCTAGTCAGGCGTAACTCAGCAGTGAGTTTATAGCTTTGATAAGTAATATGTGGATCAAAAGTAAATTCTTTGATTGAGTAATTTTCCATTAAGAGACCTTCACTTAGTCGGAGAACTCTATTTTGGACAACATAAACGTCCAAAAATTTGTGAAAAAAGTACAAATCTACATCTTTTTCATCAGTAAGGAAATCACACGGATATTTCCTTTTTTCTTGAAGGGTAGCTCGGAGAAAATCAACAGTTTTTTAATTGACATTCTTCAAAAATTATTGACCCCAAGTTATGTCTAGAAATTGCTTAGTTCTGATTGGTTGAAAGTTTTTTCTGGAAATTTGAGAAATTTCGAAGGAATGACGTAGGCGATGACTTCATTACCATTAAAGGAAAATGCGTGGGTGTGACGTCACTTCTATTTATAGAATGACGTCATTACCATGAAAGGATAATTGCATAGGTGATGACGTCAATGTTTTGGTAAATACGCATATTTTATTGGCTTACATCATTTACTTTCTTTGCCAATCAGAAAAAGCTCATTGAATTGCACTTCAATTTTTACCTTTCGTTACTTCACAAAAAGAAAAAAGTAAGTTCTTTATTCAATTGGTACTTGAAGTTTTTAATTTTGGAAAATTTCTAAAGGAACTGTTTTTTTTAGATAATGCTTGCCCTTAACCGAAACGAGAAAGTCATATGTGAGGACTGTAATCAGGAATACAGGAGATCTGATGTTGCGAGACATAGAAAGGGATGTGAAAAGCAGGAGGAGCATAAGTGTTCCAACTGTCATTTTTATACAAATAACAAAGAAGAGATGGATTATCATGTTGCGAAGAAACATGCTGAACCATGTTTGAAGCAGTCGTCAATTTGTTCTTCTTGTGAACAAGAGTTTCCAAGTTTCTACTCTTTCCAACAACATCGGAGAAAGAAACATGGAACTAAACAACGGAAACCCAGTGAAACTGTAGCGGACTTGAACAAAATTGTGGAGGAAGAAGGGGAAAAGCTATAGGAGGAAATTAGTGCTTGTCAACATTTTCTGTTGGATACGGATATGGAAAATGAGAGACATAAGGTATTTAACTTCCAAATGTCCAAGTTAGATACTAAAATAATCAACGAGAAACTAGAGGAAGTCTTCAACAAGCTCGATTCTGCCGCTAAAATCAACATTGCTCTGGGTTTTATTGATATTGTGGAGCAGTGTACCCAAGACCGTCAAAACGTATGAAGTCAAAATTGTGGAGCACGTCAAAACTCAAAATGGAGATTCAAGTTGATTACTAACGTCACGTTTTTTGCTGCTTTGCTGCTTTGATTCAAATCAATTGTGTCTTTTCCTTGCATTGGCCATGTACATGAACGGACACAATGATCTCGACTCTCATACATCCAGATACTTTACAGAATTATATCAAAATTTGGTTATGATCCTAACATTTTCGTGGAGTTTCTGTAGAAGACTTACCTGTTGTCGCAGAAATTGTGCCAAGAAACATCTTTATATACGATTTCGATATCCAAGAAGGAGAATATGTAGTAGAACTAGCTCGACGAAGTATTCGAAGGTTTTATAAAATAGTTAAACTACTAAGATTTAACAATCACACCATTCATACAGTGTTCGAAGACTTTTTGCAGTAGTACAGCAACAAGGATGTAGTGACGACCCTACAAGGATGTAGTACAAGGGAATTGATATGTTAAAACTTGTATGTACTCTTCCAAATCTAGCAAACATATGTCTACACAAGTCTTTAAATTACAAATTTTATCCATTTTGCGAAAGTGATAAAGATTTTTGTGAAAAAATTCGAGAAGATATGACCGGTGGACCTCCCATTGTGTTCACTCGAATAGCTGTAGTTGATAAACTTTTCATCAGAATTTCATCAAATGTTTGTAAATCAAGCGTTAGAGTTGATGCAAGTCAGCTCTACCCCTTCCCAATGTGTCAAGAGATGCCAACAGGACTGTACACGAGATGAGAGTTTGACATGATAAGCAGAAAATCAAGGCTAGACCTAATCGAACTCGCAACTTTGACAATATGGTCATGTCCTTTTACCAGGAAACCAGACCAGAATGTAAAATCGAGAGTTTTTTTTCATATCTGGAAAACAGATGGAAGTTGACTGTTTTATTGAGGACGGTTTTTGTGATCACTGTAAGACAGTGTTTGAAGCAATGGGATGTTACTACCACTTCTGTTCTTAACAGAAGCTTGCCCATCCTTAACAGATAAAGATTTTGACTGAGGTAATAAGAAGAGAGAGATGGATGATATGTGACGAGAACACCTTAAAGAGAAAAGATACAAAGTTGAAGAAATGTGGGAGTGTGAGGTGAGTGGTGGGAAAGTTTCAAAACCGATGACAAGATTAAAAATCACGTCAGAACCCACTTTCTCTACAAAAGACCACTTTCTACAGATACCTATCAGCAAAAATGAAAGATGAATTACTTTTTGGTTATTTTCAGTGCGATTTAGTTGTTACAGATGAACTAAAATCACAATTTGGGAATTTTCCTCCAATTTTCAAAAATACTGAGGTTGAAAGAAACAATATCGGAGAATACATGAAGCATTACGCAAGTGAAAACTAAAAGCTAAAACATCCTCAAAGAATGCTGATATCTAGTTTCAAGCTAGAAAATGGAACAGTTATAACTCCTCTATTCATTTTTTATTTGGAACTTGGCTTGCAGTGCACCAAAATTTACCGTTTTGTTCAAAAATCTCCGCGGAAAGGTTTCAATAATTTTGTTCAATCAGTGGCTGATGCGATAAGAGAAGAAGATGAAAGCCCTCTATCAGGGGTTGTTGCAGAAACAATGAAACTCTTAGGTAATTCCTCCTATGGATATCAGATCATGGAGAGATCCAGGCATAAAATCACAAAATATCTGAACGCTAAAAAATTGCATAAAGCGATCAATGAGCGATTGTTTTAAAAAAATACAATTGAAAAAGACTTGTACGAGGTGGAGTTGTTAAAATCAACCATTGAGCACCGAGAACCCATCATTGTTGGCTTTTTCATACTTCAGTATGCAAAGCTGAGAATGTTGGAACTCTACTATAATTTCTTTGACAAGTTCTTTGATGTAAAAAAAATTGAAGAAATGGAGATGGATACAGACTCACTTCACTTGGAACTCACTGAAGAAAGCTTATATGTCTGTATCCAGCCAGAAAAAATAGATATTTTGAAAAAACAATGAGGGAAAATGACTGAAGAGACACTTTCAAGGCAGATGCGAAATCTAGTTTCTTTCCTCGAACGTGTTGCAGTATCCATAGAAAGCATATTAGGCGGGAGCTGGGACTTTTCAAAGAGGAATTTAGGTGCAGAGAAATGTTATGCTTATGTAGCAAAACTTATTGCTGCCATGACAACAAGACAGACAAGTTCAAACTCAGTATTAAAGGTTTGAACAAACGAGTTATGGAAGATTCTGGAGACGGCCCCATGTCAAAATACAGGAGAGTGCTTGATGAAGCGTTCAACCTTACATCTACTAACAGAGGATTCAGAACTATAAATCATATGGTGGCCACATATGAACAGACAAAGAAAGGACTAAGACAAAGTTTAAGATGATGGAATTCATACAAAACCTATGAACTTATAAGAACTGTTGCATGGTAAAAAATTCATAACATGTGATGCAATGTATTAATTTTTCGTACAATGCAGTATTTTGTTGGTGTTTTATTATGAAGCAGCGGTAAATTTCGAATCCGATGCAGTAATTTATAAATTTTCAATGTGATTTAATTTTTTTCTTTCAAAAAATTGACTCTTTTCAAAGTTTTAGCAGGTTTCAGCAATGTTTCAAGTAGATGTTTGAAAGGAAACAAAAAAACAATTTATTAGTTAATAGGTCGAATTATAGCAAACTTTATCGTGTTTTGAAGTTTTTATGAATTTATTTTTCATAAAAATTCCAAATTTTTGCTCAAAAACTCTTACCATTGACTTACCATGTACCAAAAAACTAATTACATAACCTTCATCAAACAACCTACACATAATTAACCTGTGATATTTAATAATTAGATAACGGGCGCGGAAATTAGAGTAGACATTTCCACACAAAATCCAAGTAAAAAACCATTTTTCTTACCATTATCTTACCATCACACAAACCAAGAATTCGTTCCATCGGTATTCCCTATCTTAATACCTTGTAGACTCTACACCCAATCTTAATACATTGCATGGCTGACCGGAAATCTATAACGTATCATAATACATGGGGTCAGCCATGCTAAACCCCCCCCCCCCATCCCCCCACTTTAGCTCCAACATCTACTACTGATAGGAAAGTGTGTTTTTCGGCCAAATAAATCCCATTTTTTGCACTTTTTTCATAAATAAGTCGTGAGATTTTCAGGCTATTTGATATCGTTTTGTGATATACTCAGTTTAGTTGCCACACTCCCTCCAATACAAAACTACGCAGGGTTCTTTTTCAGCCCAAAGACTAGCTCGCTGTTTGATTCGTAAAGCTTCTTTAGGCCCAGTTTGGATTTATTTCGCCAATAGCTCTGAAAGAGGGAAAAAAATCAACCCTTGATCTTATTTTGGTAGAGAGACGCGAAAGCAATCAACGCCGCAATGAATTTCAAAATCGATCAAAATTCTTTCGGGTGTAACGTCATCGATAAGTAAATTAAATGCGGCTAGAAGTATGTTATATGTTGATAAGCGTTCATTGCTGAGCATGGCCTAGACGCGAAGTAGAAAAATTCCACTAATCAGGATGTTTATAGGGAAGAGCTGATAAACTGACTGGGACAGATTTTGAAAATACCGTCCGTAAGCCAGGTTCTGTTGTACAGTTTCAGTGTGTTGAGTTTCTCAATGTCGCCAAAAATCAACATGCTTTCCATATCTTGTTTTCCGTTATCGAAAAAGAGTATTGCTTAAAGTTATCCGGGGTTTTTGAAATAACGGTTTTCTGTGTCAATGGTGGGCAGGGATGTTAATTGCCTACTTATGTTAAGAGTTCGCGTAATCGACGACGGGGATGGCAAGGACAGTAGGGTTGCTTTGTCGTCCTGCAACAAATGTAAACTAGCTGCAATTATGTGACGACTCTTTGGCGGATTTGGTTGATACCTGCCTAATTTTTATATTTGCTGCACTAACTGTGGAGCTTCCGAGCGGCCTAAAATGAGATCGTGACTATGCTAGTTGCTGTTACACATCACATTCACTTGTTACTAATTTTTTTGGGCTCTTTGGGGTTTTCCTTTGCTGCAGCGCTAGTGAGTTGTTGTATTTGTATCGCCGTTCTTCTGAATTTCATGGAAGTTAAAAACAAAAATTGTTGGGTTGTTTTGTGAGGCCATGTAAAAAATTTATTTTTGACTATTCATTGAGCTAGAAAGTGAGATGATGAATACAGAATGTATACATTTTCTTTTGAATTGTTCTAATTCAATGACATTTTAACATTAACTTAAACACAATCTGGCGTTACGAACAGCGCGAACGTAATTGAGGTATCTCACTTAAGATTTATTTTGGCTTACATTTTGATCATAACTTTCTTTTATAACTCTGGATATTTTGCTCATAAATCATGGGATCTGCCTAATTGGCGTGGGATCTAATGGTGTCGGCAGTTTTAGTATATGGGATCTTTTTGTACGATCTCTTTTTCATTGGAGTTTTGGTATAATGTCTTTTGTCCTGAAACCCTCTGTCTACCGTTTTTGAAAAGCATTTCAAAGTTTTAAATTTCCATGATTTTTTTTGCTTACGAATGAGTTCTACTCTTAGTTGGAATGGATTTCTACACGAAAAAGTTCAAAAAATAAGCTCACAACAGCAAGAGCAATCTGCAGCAGATATTGTGTGGAAAAGAAAAACAGAAAAGTTACCAACTTCAGGACCAGTCCTCAGGTGGGAGAACTGGAAACAGAAGGCAGATGTACGAACTCTTCCACATTTAATTACAGAAACGTCTGAAGACACTTCTGGATATGAGAGAAGTTTATATGTTTTAACACAACAACGCGACTCACACATGAATCAGAGAGAGTTCACATCGGTGATAGAAGACGAAAAAGAGATGGCTAAGTTAGAAATTCTCATTGCTAAATTAGATTTGAACTATCATTTATATTCAATCTATGGCTCTTTATACTTTGACGTTTTCAGCGATCGGGGGAATAAATTATTTTCAAAATTAGTACAAGAAGGTTTTTCTTCTCGAAGTTTTTTATTTTTTTATACAACTTTCCGCGCAAAAAGGGCGCTCAAGCTGAACCCGTATTTGAAGGAGAGCTACATGCTGATGGATCTTTGGAGTATAGTGCATCGGAATATTAGCTCTGCGATTAAAATAAATATGGAACTCCCATCAAGAGATGATAAACATTTTCTCAATCAGCTGACAGAACAGGATATCGAAATAAAAATTCCGTGGCTCAAGTCAATCAAAACTGGCGATTTTTTAAAAGCTGAAACAAATTCAGACTTTTATATTGATTTGAATAAAATTCAGATTATTGAACGGAAACGTACTGAATACGAAAAAAAAATTAAGATCAAGAAACGCCGGAACAATGAGTTGATGGAATGCCGCAACAGATTGGCAGATGCTCTCTCTGATCTAGCGCTAGAAA
Organism: Symsagittifera roscoffensis; assembly: GCF_963678635.1. Lineage (NCBI taxonomy): Eukaryota > Metazoa > Xenacoelomorpha > Acoela > Convolutidae > Symsagittifera > Symsagittifera roscoffensis. The sequence goes on from NC_087069.1 coordinate 19,892,812, forward strand.
ATTTGACCAGAATATATGAATCTAAAATTGATACGAGTCTAAGATCTGATCTTAATGAGTATTGGTACTTTTTAATTTCAATCCTCGAAAAAGTCGACAAGTATTCTATTCGTTGTGCTTTAGAATCCCTGGAATGGTACCCAAATCATGATCAAGCTTTGAAAGTGCTTATAGATTCATCTCGGCTTTTTTTGCATGTTACCAGCATACTTAAAATGATCGCGGAAAAGATCGATGAGGAGAAGTTTTTTTCTAGTCGATTAAGAGCCCTTGAAAGTCCCATTGCAACCCTGAGTGCAGAAAAAGAGGGATCTCAGTGTGCTAGTAGTAGCAACAAAAATGGCGAAATAGGAATAAAGCAAAATCAAGTTGCTGACCTCAGAAACAGCGGAACAGATCAAAAGGAAAAAGAGGACGAAGTGGACACGGCAGCAATTTATTTCTTTGGCCAATTGTTCCTCCCCTATGTAGTTATTAAACGTAATATTCTTGCGGCTCAATTGGTTGAGCGAGGCAGTCAACAGGATGAGGAAAAGGACATAAAAGACGAAATAGCAGAACTTCATTCACTCGTCTCTGTGTTGGCCATTGTTTTAAATATCAGAGAAGAGGGATTCAGTTTCGAAAAAAGCTACAAAGTCATTGCCCGATGTCTGTTGATCATCATCTTTATCATCATTCTCATCCTCGTCATAAGCAATGATGTCTGGGGATGTTATTTGTTGTACATTTTATAATCACATATACAGAATTAACGCGTGTCTTCCTCAAAAGTTTCACCTACAGTGCAAACTATAGTAACTAAAAAATATATATTAGATAGTTTTACAATGTAATCTGGTGTTCTTTTAATACAAGCTAAATTCTTCTTGAAATAATATAACACAACCTGCTGTGGACTTGCGTGAGAAAAAATCTATTATAATAAATTACTTAGCGAAAAATGTTTCAACATCGACAATTATACTTTTAGAGTTAGAATTGGTTTTTAAATCCATTTTAACCCGTTTTTTTTTTAAAAAAAACCCAACAAAAATATAATCTCTCTAAGTCTCTTTAATAGAATATAATGGGTTAAAGTGAATTAAAATCTGTATTTTTTGAGACGCTTATTTGAAAAGATAACACTAATTACTTTAGTTTCTGCAAAATGTTATTCTCCACATTTTTAACGCCCTTCTTTTCAATTTTAGCAACCATGTGTAACCCAAATATGAAACCCACAGCCACCGGTATCCACCTTATCTACCGCCACTCTTATAACCGTTTACTTACCCTTCCACTCACCCTCCCCAATTTCAATAAACAGACCACATGACGTAACTACAATTTTCTAGAACGTTTTGGCCAAGAAAATGGCCAAAACTTTCTAAGCCTTGAACGTCGAACCCTTGAAGGAGTACCTAAGATGGAGGGCTTAAATGAGGGAAAAAAAATTTCTATGAAAAGTACATTTCAAACGCGGAAGAAATTTATGCACGTTTTGCAAAAGCAACAATCAAGCTCAAGTTTACAAAAAACTGTTGAACATTTCAGGCTAATAATACTATTTAAAAGCGATTTATAAAAGTTTTACCAATTTAAAAATATAATATTTTTATTATATCAAAAAATGATAATTGAACCGTTTTTATTCAGATTTCTCTTGACCAACAAACCAGTCATTATTAACTAATTCAGGTACAAAATCATTGCTTTATTTTGAAAACCTTCCGATTGATTTTTGGTCGATCAATTTTCCTTCTTGAACTCATTTTTTAAAGCTTTTTATTGGAATTGTTTTGATTACGAGAGAACAAAATCTAAAACTTGCTATTTGATTCCGCTAAAAATCTGCATTTTGGTCATGGCTTATGTCAGTGTTTTAAACCTAATTAATTGAGTGTTGCGAGAAGTTTCTTTGAACACTACACACTCATGCACAATTGACGCTCTATATAATTATTTTAGTTCCAACTTTCGAAGAAAATGAGGAATATATATGTTCGGAGTGTTTTTAATCAAACCAGTTTCACAAATTTCTTTGCTCCCGCGGGGATCAATCTCTCGGAATATATGGGTCCAGTCGAGTCAGTATACCACTTTAAAAAGTGGCAGGGTTGTATTTAAAAGTGGCGGCACTAAAATTATCCGGTACTACAAAATCGTTTCAATTTGAAAAGAATTGGTCTTTTTAATTGCAAGCATGACTCAAATCTTTACACCTCAAATTTGGTAACATTTGTCTAATAAAAATAGTTTTGCCAAATTTTAATTTACTAAAAATTATTGTAGACCATTCGGAACATTCGGAACATTCAGGGCCTTCGAGAACATTCAGGGCCTTGCGAGCAGTCTTGTTATTCTTTTTGACAGATTTTTTTCTATTAGCCATTACGAGGTCAAACTGTGCACTGGATAGGCGCACAATTTGATGTCTGCATGTTCCTGGATTCCAGAGACAAGTGTTTAAGCATAATAGGATTTTGTAGGAAAAATTAAAAAGATTGAAAGAACAAAAAAGAACAAAGGGAGCGTCCTTGTTTCAGAATCTGCTTACAGTTCACAAAATACACAATTTGGCCTCGTAATGGCGGTTGTTTTTGGCACAACAGGCTTCATGATCTAATTTTTTAAAAAACAGTTGAATAAAGATGCCACCTGATAAGCTGATGCTTTTTTGGTATTCTTCCGAGACGCACTAAATTTTGTTCGTACAATTTCATAGAATGTATGAAGATATCTTTCTGGCTCGAAATTATAATTATCAGTTCTGAACTTATCTCGAACCAGGGAAACCATGAAAATTGACAGAAAAAGCGCTATTGTAACCGGGTAATCCTGGTCACATGCGATTTTGCCACTTTTTTTAGAATCCGCGAATTTTTTAGAATCCGCGCATCACAAACTAACATAGTCCCTATTTGAGCCAAGATTCCCCATCAAATTATCGCAATTCAAAAAATAGTATTAATCAAGTATTAATGAAGTATGGATGAAATTTAACGATACTAGGCGAGAATCCCATGGAACACTTAACCAAAATATAGAAGACAGAAACCCTGGTGACCCCACCATGACTTTGAATTGACCTTCATGTGTTTGGGAAAGTAGTCAACTCCTCAGGCCCAACCCATGGAAACGAGAATTGAGCAACTGACTTGTAAAAGGGGAAAAGATATCCGTCGGAGAGTTAATCAAAAAGTTTAGTACACATGGCTTTTTTTAATGTGCTGAAATAGTGGGGTATGAAGAGTGAAACGGTCAAACATTGAGTAAAACTTAGCTATGACATTTAGGTTATTATCAGCAACATAGCAAGTTCAAAAAAAAATTCACAGAGAAAACTAACCTGGATAGAAGTGTGACAAGAGAGGTAAGTCTCCGGAGAAGTTTGAATGGACGAAACACTTTATTAGCTCGGTGGAGGTAGTTTTTAACCATAATATTTGGATAACTTCAATATCGGTATTGAAAAAATAGAGATAATAATTTTAGAGGATTAGGATAAAATAGAGTTCTTTGAAAGGGATTCCCTTATCGCTGGCAGACTCAAACGTTAAAGGGTTACTTGGGGAGTCCTTGGAAAGCTGGTTAATCAAACTTGGATTTAAGGGAAAATTGGAGCGGATTTTTGCAAAACTCAGTTACAGATACATGACTTCAGTAGGGCATTTAGAGTTAGTGTTGTCTCTTTTAGTGGTACCAAAAAACTGTCAGGACTGATAAGGATAATGATCATAACTCTAAGTTAACTAAAACTCAAACCTATCAACGTAACAAATGATATACAACAGCCTACCATTTTAGACAGAAATTATTTTGTGAAATTATTGGATAGTTAATTTTCCTAGTTAGCCAGACCAGTCTGACTCTGAAGGTGACGATAGTGGCTTATTCACAGTAAGAGAATTTTTTTTGAGGTATCGAAGGTGGCAACATTGTTAACGAAAGTAATGTTGTTGGGAATTGTATTGGAAAAGCCATCGAGCAAATAAACCGCGGGACGAGTAAAATGAGCATATGCTTCTGAACAATCATTTCATGCTAAATTTTGCGATAGCTAATAAGAAAAGAACAAGTGCAGACAACAAATTACAAATATGATATCTGTCACGAATCTTATTTTGTTGGGATTGTTAGTAGTACTGATCCTTGCGCGACCCGCCAAACACATCACCAAAACGGTTACTTTGGAGAAGTTTAGTGGAAACGTTCCCGAAATTTACATTGGTGCTCCTGCGTGGTCCAATACTTTGGTTTGCAGTTGCAAATCGTCAGATGACTTGGCCTCAAGAATGGTTTGGCCTCAAGAAAAAAAGGATAATTGCTAGGGAGGGTTAGATGCAGAAGCTGCAGTGACTAGTTAATTTTGAAGAAGCACTTTGAATCATATAAAGTATCGAGGACCGGGGCAGTAGATCCAAGTGAAAAACAAAGAAAGAAAGAAAGAAAGAAAGAAAGAAAGAAAGAAAGAAAAAAAGAAAAAAAGAAAGAAAGAAAGAAAGAGTTTGTTTCTCCATATTTTTTTAACCAAATCATTATTTTCAAAAATGAAAAACAAAATCCTTATAAATTAACAAGCCTACATGAATATGAAGAGAATAGACGAAGGTCACAAGATGTGTCCACTGAGAGTCTACCCATAATGTTCTGAGATAAAAAACAAACTAAATATAACATAAAACTTTTTTACAGACTTCGTATAGGCCGCTCCGGAACAATCAAGTTCCAGTTTGCTACCAGAGTCAAATCTATAAAAATCTTAGCAAAGTTAACGCTATTATCAAATTTTAACAACCTAAATAACCTTTAAACAACATAAAAAATTAATAAATAGTCCTATATTTTTCTAATCATTTTTTATCCAGGTTCCGATGAACCAAAATATAACAAAAGATCCGAGTCATCATCTGAAACTTGTCTGCTATGTAGCACGTTAACAAAAAAAACCAAGTCAGTTAAAAAACGGAGAAGAAGAAAAGTATTTATTTTGTTTGTTTTTTTTTTCTACAAAAATAAACGTTTTGTCCCTGATTTGTATTGTGCAGGAATGTTTTGTTAGTTCAGACGATATTTGTGCTATGATCGGCGAAAGGAATGTTTGTTTATTTCAAAGACACAACTTGTGGATGATCCCTCGAAAAGGTCTTCAGTCCCGGTGCGATACTCCCAAACGGATTACAAAACAGTTGCCCAACGGTTTCTCCAAACTCAAAAGAATCGAACATAATCTTGGTTCTTCAATTATGTACGTGTCAGATTCAGAGGTCCCAAAATTCCTTGACCGACTGCCGATATACCCGAGGGCAAGGCCAAAGCGTTAGAAAGGTTCAAGAAAGGGAAGAAGACGAAGAAACGGATTATGAAACGGATGATGAAAAATCCACAAACGGACGGTACCGCGAAAGAGTGTCGCTAGAGTAACCTACGAGATTTAGAACGACACCTACCGAAAAGCGAAGCCAATTTCAGCAAGGTTCACAGGAAAAGAAGAGGCTATCCACTGGGATCGAACTGCCCCTGAAATTGAATCACTGCAGAAACAAGAAGCTATAGCCCAATTGTTCTTGTTATTAACGTAGTTAACGGAGGAAGCGGGTACATATCGTCAATCGGGACTAATCTCCACCTGAAGGAGCAGGCCATCCAGTATGGACAAGAAAATCAGGCCATATAGTCAGGAATGAATAAATTGGTTCTACGAATAAGCGGAATCCTCTGCAGGAAATTGTTCCATGGGGACGGCTCTCCATCCTTTTTTCTGAAAATAGTTCCAGCAGCGGGACGGAAGGAAAACTTCAACTGGTTGCCCTCGTTGGAAAGCAGGGGGGGGGGGGACAACGTGGTTCTCGGAACACACTGGCTGGAAGACCGAAGAGGTTCTGGTGGCGGCAGAAGATTATGACGGATGTAGAGCGAAAGTTTACTCGATGCCAACAAAGCCACACGAGACGGAATAACGAAGAAAAAAAGAAGGTTTAGTGAATCATGCTCTATTTGATCTTGGAACCCAATTCAAAACACTAGCAAAAGCGAGAACCTGGTGCCCAGTGCCTATGGCAACTTGCACCTGGGCAAGTCTCATCCTAGTAAAGACTCAGCTCTTTATGAAGTAAGTAAAAGCGTTGATTTAATTTCAAATTATTCGGCCGAAGTAGCACGAGCGATAGTGGACAACTGATAAAAATTTTGCTGTAACCTCATCCTGGAGGTTTGCCGCGTCCTAGTGAAAGACAAATCACGAACCTCCCGATATCACATCACCCGTAGGCCAGCTAAAATCAAGATTAAATTGGGAAAACTTTGTTCCACCATGGGAGGGGCCTTGTGCCGTACAGCTTAAAATTGTAGAAGACAAGACGCCTAAATGTCTCGCCCAGCACGATCAAGTCCTCGCTATTCAACATAATGAAGCTTCCTGTCGAAGAAACGAGGAGCCCAGATTGAGTTCCTCTGGATTAGGCTAATAATTTTGAAGACATGAAGTTGGCTAATTTATATGAATAAATTTGTCAAAATTATCCCGGAGATTCAAAATTGATCAGCAGCCAGCAGGAGAGCTCCGAAGACATTTATATTAGACAAACTGATTAGGAGGTGAGTTACAATTAGAGCGAACCTGAAGGCACATTTTCGGGTCGGCCGTCAGCTGTTAGAAAAAATGATTGAACCTAATGCTGAAGGTCGACTAAGCCTAATTATACTAAGTACACCTCCACCGCAAACTATTGTGCAACTGTCAAATATTACCTCTCATAATCGAAACAGAGTTCAGAAATTACTACACAGAGTGTTTTTCAAATCACTCATGTCCACTTACTAAGATTTTTCTAGCCCATTGTTTTTTTTAAACCATAAGAGGTCTGACCGATATGTCCGAGGTCTCATTTGAGCTATTTATTCAGAAGACTAGTTAGAATTACTTGCACATTTACAAGATTGAAAGCTGGTACGGTAATTAGGTTAGTTTTTAAGATTTTAAGGATCAGTATTATATTAAAGCTAACAAGTAAAAAGGAAACGGAAATCTTAAGGAAAAGGAAAAAAGGAACCGAAGGAGTTGTTAAGTTAGAATTGTTTCAATCAAAATTCGGGACAAAAAAGATATCGGAGAGAAGACGGCAGATTTTGCACATTTGTGTTTCAAAGCCATAACTAGTTTTAAAGGTTATCCATTAATCTAAGCAGGTACAGCAGCTAAAGCACTAGCTCGAAAGAGCCCCTGCTCCAAACATTTAGTCCCACTTGTAGCAGAAAACCTATGAAGAGTTAAATCAGGAATCCCCTAAAAGAGTGCTAATTTTATAGGACGGTTGCTAGAGATGATTTTATTAGGGAATGTCAGAATCCGTACCTTTTGTTCAGCCTTAGCCCAAAAGATAAAGGTTCCAGTAGGTGCAAGTCGCCCTAGTTTAAATAAATATTTAGCGGAATGGGACCAAAAATTAGAACGTTGTATATCTCGTTGAAAGATGCTGAAGTTTGAAACGCCAGACCCCTGAGACCGCTACTTGCGGTTTTATATTTTTATCTCACAAGTAAATAATCCTCCCACTCAATACAAGAAGCCACTTCTCGGCCTCCAGTAACCGCAGTAAACAGGTTTGGCAACTTTGGGTTGAGATAGGCCGTGGCAAAATACACCCAGTGATTTGTACGAAATCCGGTGGTTGAAAAGGTAGTTTTAAGCATCTGAGTAAAAACAACCTCGACCAGAAAAAAATAATCAAGCAAAATAATGAGTTTGTTTGTTTTTAGAGGCGTTATACACAAGATAACAGCCGAAAAAAAAAATACTCCTAGCGATCCTTCTGGTATTAACAAAACCTTTCCAGTGGTACCAATGGAGCTTGAAAGTGGATGAATCGGGAAATACTAATCAAGTATGGTTGAAATTCATAGAAAAAGGTAAGACTCCTAAAAACTACATCACCAGAATGTAGAAGACTGACCCCTGGTGACCCCTGTCGTAACTTTCAATTGATCGTAATGTTTTAGGGCCTAAGACCCCCCAAAAAATGAATTGCCGAAGGTAGCCAATTTCTCAGGCCCAATCCATGGAAACAAGATCAGAGCAACCTACTTGTGAAAAACAGATAAAAATATCCAACGGAAAGTAAATCGAAAATCGAAAAGTTGAAGGATCCGTGGTTTCTTAATGCGCTGAAAAATGGGGTTAAGAACAGCTTAACTGAGCAAACACTTCAAAGCAATGTTTATATCAAAGCAATTAGTGGGAAAATCTACGAAATTCACATTGGTGCCACTAGGTGGGCCATTTTTTTTGGTTTGCAGTTACAAATCATCAGCTGACGGTAATTGACATGGCCTAAAGAAAGGATGGAGAATAGCCTGAGATAGTTAGCAACAGAGGCTGTGGTGACTGCTGGACCAAGAGCAAGGTTTTTTGGTACCGAAATTCTCGGGTTACGGACGCCAAACGATGAGCAGGCCAGAATGGTGCTGCCAATCTATTTGGCATTCTGGGCTCTGGATGATTTCACAAGCATACCAGTCCAGTATCCAGAACCAATAGAACGTTTTCCAGACCCAACCCTGGATGATGTCACTCCTGAGTCAGGCTGCAGCTAGGGTTGCGCTCAAAAGCCTCAAGTGGGAGAGATTCAGTTTCATAAGCGACCAATTTGAGAAAATTAACATTCGATACTATTCGTGCTGACTCAGCGGCGATTTGTTCTGATTCGTTTCAAATTGAATGAAGCCGTTCTAGTTGTTCTATTCGTACCGATTTTCGAAGAAATTGAAAAATATACATACTTGGAGAGACTTTTTTTATTTAGATCAATTTTCAAAATAAGCATTTGTTCTCGGGGGCTGGACCTTGTGTTGTACATGGTACCCGACCAGTGCGTACACCGCAATATTAACCTGACAGTCTGAAACGAGTCTACTAAACTGCTCGTTTTATACTTTGATGCTGAAATGTAACGCAAATCATTTACGCGTGGCAAATTATCCCGCACCCCAAAAATGTTCCACACCCGTACCCAGTAAACTTTCTAAAATAGATCTGAAAATTTTTTTCAGATCTAAATTTCAGATCTGAAACAGGTTGTGAAATGTTTAAATAACGATTGGATAATTTAAGGATTGGTTATTTCAGATGTAACTTCCGATCTGAAGTTTCGTTTTTTCTTGGATATTTCAGATCTGAAAAATCAATGATTAAGTTTAGTTTTTACTATTTTTGATTGTTTTAGCTTCTGCTAGCTACTAGCAGGTATTCAACAAAGTCTCAAGTTGGAGACTGCCGAAGTGTTTCCCCAATCATGAGGTAAACATTGGAAACGCATAAGTGGCGCATGAAATTTAAAAATATTACAACTTTTTGATACAGTTGAACAAGAAATTTAGTTCAAAAAAAACTGTTTGTGAAAATTTTCGGAAGTTTTTCTGACCGCTAGTTAATCTAAACATAACTGTGTTTTGCAGAAACATCAAAAAAAAATAAGTTTGCTGGAAATGCATAGATTGTAATTTAATAAAAGGTTTATCAGATCTGATTTCAGATCTGAAATTTTGTTTTTCAAGGTTATTTCAGATCTGAAATTGTTCATCTCAGATCCAAATTTCAGATCTGAATTTTGTAAAATTTTATCAAGATCTGAATTTAAAAATTTCAGATCTGAGAATCAACTTAGGTAAGAAATAAAGAATTTCAGATCTTGCACAGAAAATCCCCTGGGTACGGGCATTGATATCAAGCAAGCTAATTTTTTTTTCATATACGAATCAAGTTTGAACAATTAAA